>NW_026856014.1:0-15590 GCF_026571515.1 Ruditapes philippinarum
AAAAAAAAGTCACAGGCACTCCATGCGCCGATTTCACTGACTATACTGCTAATGACTGAAGATAATTATTTATTTTTCCCGAAAAATCTGTTCCCTCTAGCATTAGTTCTTAAATAAATTCTTAACCAAAATGTCAAATGTTTAACAAATAGTTTTTGTTCTTTTCATTAAATAGGAACAAAAAATATACCCAAAAACTAATAAGGAAATGCAACTCTAGCATAAAAGGGAAGTAATTTGGGCTTCTCATTAGGAAATTGTCATGACATTTCATAGTGTGCACAAAATTCTGTTGCAGTGGTTTTCCCCTATACAACTGATACTGGTAAAAAGGCAACGCTCCCAATATAAAATAGACAAGTAATCCCCAATCCATGACCGATAAATCCCCAGGACAACAGTGAAAATTTCCTCAAAAGAATCATCAAATTTTAAGGTGGACATAAACAGAAATACCATTGTTAAGCGATACTGTATGCAATAAAAACCAAGTATATATAACCACATGAGTGATATTTCCTGAAACATTATTTTTTTCTATTGAACTAAATCAAATAAAATATTATTATGGTTTAAAATATTAACTTTCTGAGTTTTATCAAGGATAACCCACCAATTGCAGCCAAAAATAACCAAAAAAATTGCCGGAAACTGCAAGCAAAATCTCAACATGGAGGTTGCCATTTTTTTCTTAGCTATATCCTGTACTGAACGGTACTATTTCTTGAAATCAGTTGCTAACAAAATATTGCCATTTTCTTGGTTATTTTTAAGAAAGTAATATATTTTGTATTGAAAATGACTTGTATGGAGCCGAAGTGTGTCACAGGGAAAAGAGTCAACTCGGCCCTATACCAACTCGGCACGGGTCAACTCGGCACGGGTCAACTCGGCCCCCTTTACAAAAATATATATAACGTATTAACTTTGCTTTGCATGTTGTTACGGTAAATGAATAATAAGAAATATCTTATTATTATATAATTATACATTGTACTTCTGCCGAAATAAAGTATATTTAGAAAAAATTTTTTATTTATTTGTCTTATATTTATAAACTCTCTCTGTTGAACTGCGTAAATAACCGAGGTATATCAAGTGAAAAAGCAAAAGTTGTTATCCTTAGTTTCCCTTCGCTCGCAAAAGAATGCAAATTTAGCCGTGTTTAAATCGCTAGTTTGGGGCGATTAAATGTCCGATTTTAAAATTTGTTACACCAATTTAAAGCTGGTGATCTTAGCTTTCTCTCAGTATATATTTCAACACATTGTTTGACACTGAATGTATTTAAATTTACGGTAAAACCTACCACCTACCACGAGTCAGACATACACTGAGATACACAATCGGTAATCTTTACTCGCAATTCTACTGATAAGAAAAGCCTCTGAAACTGTCAATCCGTGTTTTATAAATAATTTCATAATAACAATAAATAGTGATAACACAAACCTTAATATTAATAATTAAAAAGTGGCCCGAGTTGGAATAGGGCCGAGCTGACTCGGGGGCCGAGTACGTATTAGGGCCGAGCTGACCCGGATTCGTGTCACAGATACACTTTTACACCTATAGTATGCCGCATTAAATTTCATACAATAATGGAAGTATAATCAAAGCACAGAAGGCGCTGAATTTGTTTGGGTCTCAGAATGTAAGAAAGGTGCAGGTTGTGAGATTATATGTTTAGTGCCACCAATGCTTTCCAGCGTTTTAATTGTAGTAAATTGGCTATAAGACTAATTGCAACACTGATATTCAATCCAATGTTTATTTGACTTTAACAATTTAAAAAAATGAGTTACCTTTACTGGGATTTGAACTCTAGACCTCTCGCTTCCTAAGCGAGCCCGAAAACCCTTCAGCCACGGTTAAATTTATATGTGAACGGCCTGAAGAAAACCATATTATTCTAAATTAGGGCTTGTAACGACTTTTAATTGTTGTTTAACACAGATGTAAATAATCCTGAAGCTTACTATAAGCATGTATATTTATAAAGAATCAAAGGGCTTCAAGTTCTTTGGTATTTTCTGATCTTTGCAATCTAAATCGTACTGTATATCTGTATGCATTTTCCTGTATAAGTTTATTTTTATGTATTATAATTCATTTTGTAAGGCACATACGGAATTCTGCATAACTAGAGTTGCATCAAAAAATCATTTATGTACTTTTTTTACGACAGCCACACTTTATCCTTGTAAATCATGGCTACTTCCTTAACAAAAACAATTAAAAAAAGAATTTAACAAAAAAAAATTTCCTCGACTGGGATTCGAACTCGAGACCTCTCACTCACTAAGCGAGCGCGTTACCACTGTACCACAGAGAAGTTATACACAAAATGTCTGAATAATATCAAGTCATTCTAAATTTAGAAATTCCATTGCATTCAGGTTTGTAATCCTTATTAATTTCGAGGTATTTTGTTCAGGGTAAACCTGTTGTTTAAAATTGAAGTAAATATTTTAGCGAAAATCCTCTCGCCCAAACAGTCCGACATGTAGAATCTATATATTCCACTACTCGGTTTGTGTAGTATTCGGTAATCTACATGGCTAAAAATGGTATTTTCATTGATAAAATCATATTCATCCGCGTAATTTGTGATTGTGCATTTATTGACAATTCTATAAGCCAACGCTATTGTTTAACTTTAAATGCGTTATAATTTGTTGGATACTTGTAACAAAATAAAATATTTCTTTCTTTTAAATCGCTAGTTTTAAGCTGTTTTGAGAACTACTTGTTGTTAGGTTTGTCATAAACTTCTGTGTCAGAGATTGAATGTCCGCTTTGTATTTAGTTATTTTCGATCAGAAAATACCAGAAAACAATATTAGAAATCTTCGACCATTCGGGAATTACTTTGCTTGAAAATTGATGCGCCTGTCTTTGACCATCTTTACGCAGTGATCTCCCCTGAATTTTTCGGCTTTAGTGTTCATACAAAAGGGAAGTAACCGCTTCAAAAAAAGTGGACTACTTTCGGCATTTGCAATTAAGAACATTAGACTCTGAAATTTCGCTACCATTATTTGTTTGGTCTGACGACCCAAACAAATAAAAACCATTCACCACCATACATAATAAGATGTTACACCACAAAGATTTTTTTGCATGATGATAAAGTTTTTTAGGGGAAAAAAGATATATTATAGAATTATTAACCTCATAAACAAACAATAACAAACCATCCATTTTTTCCCCGCCAAAACGGCCAGCCAGCTTGTAAATTAGGTCACCTAGTCATTCTAAATCATAGCTAACACGAACTGCCAATTGAAAATCAAGCACATCATTAAATAAATACTTATCTACATTATAAATAAAGCATAAAAAATCAATACTTACAGTTTAACCTTGCTAGTACATTTAAATTATCGCTCTGAAATAAACCCTCTCTCTTCCTGAATGGCTGCCTGTTTGTTGATGTTTTTTCATTGGCTTACATTGTCACGTGATCAAATCAACAAAGGTGTGGACTAAGTTATTTCCATTGCAGTTCTGACTTTAATTGTTTTTATCACAATTTAATCCCCGATAAAAATATGTTGAAACAACTCCAGAATTACCACAAATATTAAAATTATCGAAAACATTAGATGTTATATAAATTGTAAATTAAGGTTTCACATTTCACCCCTAGATAAAACATAATGGACTCAACCCAAAACAAGCGTCTCTCTCTTTATTTAATGATGTATTTACATGACCATGATCAAACACATAAATCTAGACCAATTGTAAGACGGCCTTAGACGTAAACCTATTGTAAAAATAATACTATGACCACAGCAGATTTCTTTCCCCTATACAACTGATACTGGTAAAAAGGCAACGCTCCCAATATAAAATAGACAAGTAATCCCCAATCCATGACCGATAAATCCCCAGGACAACAGTGAAAATTTCCTCAAAAGAATCATCAAATTTTAAGGTGGACATAAACAGAAATACCATTGTTAAGCGATACTGTATGCAATAAAAACCAAGTATATATAACCACATGAGTGATATTTCCTGAAACATTATTTTTTTCTATTGAACTAAATCAAATAAAATATTATTATGGTTTAAAATATTAACTTTCTGAGTTTTATCAAGGATAACCCACCAATTGCAGCCAAAAATAACCAAAAAAATTGCCGGAAACTGCAAGCAAAATCTCAACATGGAGGTTGCCATTTTTTTCTTAGCTATATCCTGTACTGAACGGTACTATTTCTTGAAATCAGTTGCTAACAAAATATTGCCATTTTCTTGGTTATTTTTAAGAAAGTAATATATTTTGTATTGAAAATGACTTGTATGGAGCCGAAGTGTGTCACAGGGAAAAGAGTCAACTCGGCCCTATACCAACTCGGCACGGGTCAACTCGGCACGGGTCAACTCGGCCCCCTTTACAAAATATATATAACGTATTAACTTTGCTTTGCATGTTGTTACGGTAAATGAATAATAAGAAATATCTTATTATTATATAATTATACATTGTACTTCTGCCGAAATAAAGTATATTTAGAAATTTTTTTTTATTTATTTGTCTTATATTTATAAACTCTCTCTGTTGAACTGCGTAAATAACCGAGGTATATCGAGTGAAAAAGCAAAAGTTGTTATCCTTAGTTTCCCTTCGCTCGCAAAAGAATGCAAATTTAGCCGTGTTTAAATCGCTAGTTTGGGGCGATTAAATGTCCGATTTTAAAATTTGTTACACCAATTTAAAGCTGGTGATCTTAGCTTTCTCTCAGTATATATTTCAACACATTGTTTGACACTGAATGTATTTAAATTTACGGTAAAACCTACCACCTACCACGAGTCAGACATACACTGAGATACACAATCGGTAATCTTTACTCGCAATTCTACTGATAAGAAAAGCCTCTGAAACTGTCAATCCGTGTTTTATAAATAATTTCATAATAACAATAAATAGTGATAACACAAACCTTAATATTAATAATTAAAAAGTGGCCCGAGTTGGAATAGGGCCGAGCTGACTCGGGGGCCGAGTACGTATTAGGGCCGAGCTGACCCGGATTCGTGTCACAGATACACTTTTACACCTATAGTATGCCGCATTAAATTTCATACAATAATGGAAGTATAATCAAAGCACAGAAGGCGCTGAATTTGTTTGGGTCTCAGAATGTAAGAAAGGTGCAGGTTGTGAGATTATATGTTTAGTGCCACCAATGCTTTCCAGCGTTTTAATTGTAGTAAATTGGCTATAAGACTAATTGCAACACTGATATTCAATCCAATGTTTATTTGACTTTAACAATTTAAAAAAATGAGTTACCTTTACTGGGATTTGAACTCCAGACCTCTCGCTTCCTAAGCGAGCCCGAAAACCCTTCAGCCACGGTTAAATTTATATGTGAACGGCCTGAAGAAAACCATATTATTCTAAATTAGGGCTTGTAACGACTTTTAATTGTTGTTTAACACAGATGTAAATAATCCTGAAGCTTACTATAAGCATGTATATTTATAAAGAATCAAAGGGCTTCAAGTTCTTTGGTATTTTCTGATCTTTGCAATCTAAATCGTACTGTATATCTGTATGCATTTTCCTGTATAAGTTTATTTTTATGTATTATAATTCATTTTGTAAGGCACATACGGAATTCTGCATAACTAGAGTTGCATCAAAAAATCATTTATGTACTTTTTTTACGACAGCCACACTTTATCCTTGTAAATCATGGCTACTTCCTTAACAAAAACAATTAAAAAAAGAATTTAACAAAAAAAAAATTTCCTCGACTGGGATTCGAACTCGAGACCTCTCACTCACTAAGCGAGCGCGTTACCACTGTACCACAGAGAAGTTATACACAAAATGTCTGAATAATATCAAGTCATTCTAAATTTAGAAATTCCATTGCATTCAGGTTTGTAATCCTTATTAATTTCGAGGTATTTTGTTCAGGGTAAACCTGTTGTTTAAAATTGAAGTAAATATTTTAGCGAAAGTCCTCTCGCCCAAACAGTCCGACATGTAGAATCTATATATTCCACTACTCGGTTTGTGTAGTATTCGGTAATCTACATGGCTAAAAATAGTATTTTCATTGATAAAATCATATTCATCCGCGTAATTTGTGATTGTGCATTTATTGACAATTCTATAAGCCAACGCTATTGTTTAACTTTAAATGCGTTATAATTTGTTGGATACTTGTAACAAAATAAAATATTTCTTTCTTTTAAATCGCTAGTTTTAAGCTGTTTTGAGAACTACTTGTTGTTAGGTTTGTCATAAACTTCTGTGTCAGAGATCGAATGTCCGCTTTGTATTTAGTTATTTTCGATCAGAAAATACCAGATAACAATATTAGAAATCTTCGACCATTCGGGAATTACTTTGCTTGAAAATTGATGCGCCTGTCTTTGACCATCTTTACGCAGTGATCTCCCCTGAATTTTTCGGCTTTAGTGTACATACAAAAGGGAAGTAACCGCTTCAAAAAAGTGGACTACTTTCGGCATTTGCAATTAAGAACATTAGACTCTGAAATTTCGCTACCATTATTTGTTTGGTCTGACGACCCAAACAAATAAAAACCATTCACCACCATACATAATAAGATGTTACACCACAAAGATTTTTTTGCATGATGATAAAGTTTTTTAGGGGAAAAAAGATATATTATAGAATTATTAACCTCATAAACAAACAATAACAAACCATCCATTTTTCCCCGCCAAAACGGCCAGCCAGCTTGTAAATTAGGTCACCTAGTCATTCTAAATCATAGCTAACACGAACTGCCAATTGAAAATCAAGCACATCATTAAATAAATACTTATCTACATTATAAATAAAGCATAAAAAATCAATACTTACAGTTTAACCTTGCTAGTACATTTAAATTATCGCTCTGAAATAAACCCTCTCTCTTCCTGAATGGCTGCCTGTTTGTTGATGTTTTTTCATTGGCTTACATTGTCACGTGATCAAATCAACAAAGGTGTGGACTAAGTTATTTCCATTGCAGTTCTGACTTTAATTGTTTTTATCACAATTTAATCCCCGATAAAAATATGTTGAAACAACTCCAGAATTACCACAAATATTAAAATTATCGAAAACATTAGATGTTATATAAATTGTAAATTAAGGTTTCACATTTCACCCCTAGATAAAACATAATGGACTCAACCCAAAACAAGCGTCTCTCTCTTTATTTAATGATGTATTTACATGACCATGATCAAACACATAAATCTAGACCAATTGTAAGACGGCCTTAGACGTAAACCTATTGTAAAAATAATACTATGACCACAGCAGATTTCGTACAGAAAAGATATATTCCTTCAATCTTTATGATAGAATTTCTGATAATGAATAAACTACATATATATTACCTGGTATATCCTGACTTGATTCTAAGGCTGTAGCAGTAACAACAAACGCAATGAACAAAATACTCCTGAAATATTAAAATGACATGTTAATCTTTGTTATTTAACATTATTAATCTGTAGATCTATTACATGATGAAATATTAATTTAGATTGATCAGACATATGTCATTATGTACACTATATCAAGATTATTCAGTCTAAAATGCCGTAAAAACGCCTTCTAAAAGTCTTCACGGAAAAGACTAGTTTAAGATTAATCTAGTACAAACGTTAAGTTAATATGTTACAATAATGTATATGTTATATTTTATTGTAATTGAATTTAAATTTTCATACAAGACTGAATGAATAACTTACATGTTTGCGTGAAATAAATCCATATTTAAACAAATTTTAAATTGTACACAAATGTTAAAAACTTGTTTATCTTGAGATTAAAGCCTGAAAGTGATTTGAAAATAATTTCTGAAGTCTTATATATGATCCACGTGCTTTTGTTTACAAATTAGCGATAAATTACTGGTTATTTTCTATTGGCTAAGCGTGTTACCGATTACCGGTCACGTGGTGTTAAATTGCCAATGACATCGCACCTTTAGTCAAGTCAAGTCAAGTCAAAAAACATTTAATTCTCTCATTCCATGTACAAACATGACATAATGGAGTAATAAACATGAATAAAGTATAATGAGGCTCAAATAGCAGTTAATTAACATACTAGCGAAAAATATAATTGAATTGTGCTTCCAGTTTTCAAGTACGTGGAGAGCCAAAACTGTTGTGTATATATATATTACTAAAACATATTAAATAATAAAGAAAGCTAGTATTACATTCAAAGGTATTGTTTCATTTTTCTCGTCACACGCACACACGCACACACACACACACACACACACACACCACATGTATACTTTCTATTTCAACAATGTGTAGTATTAAATTGACGATTTCTGCTCAATAGTCGTAACGACAATCAATATTTTTAACGTAAATGAATATACTACAAAAATTTAAGTAAACATGCGAATCATTTTTAGGGTATAAATGGAGAAGTCTAATTTTTAACAATAACAAAAGGTATGGTATAGAGATGCGAATGGTAGATGGGGGTGATAACAAAAAAAGGCTTTGCACGTAGATGTTGTTGCATTTACTTCCCTTTAGTTAAAGTGTTAGATAATATTCAAGTTTTTAGTTATGCAGAGTGAATTTGAATATGATCTAGAAAAACTTTCTGATCGGCGGGAACTGGGGTCTCCGTCTACTCTATCGTGGACCTGAATTCAATCAGAGCACGACCTGGGGCATGGAAGCTCCAATAAGGTCTTCCTGCGATGAAACGCGCCCCAGGCCGTGCCAGGTGCACTCCTGTCCCTCGACTTCCCAATGGCGGTCGGGGGACAGGAGTACCCCCGACTTCACGGTGAGTCCTATACAAAGGTATCGGAGGCCACAGTTCCCACACAATCTTACAATATTTAATTAGCGAAAAGCTATATCATAGGCCCAAAGAGGAAAAAAATAGTTCTTTTGTATAATGTAGATAGAAATAACACATTTTCATATAGTGAAAAATAGCATTAGATATTGAGATACGAAAGTGGAGTTAATTAGTATTTCTAAACCTAGACAACTTCTTCTGACCTTTCCTTTAGAAAAATCAAAGATCTGTGGTCTAGTTGAAATGCGGAATACTATAAATGTGTGCCACTAGGTCTCCCAAAACGAAACAGAGACTTTGCAGCACTTTTGATATTCGAAGAAAAGAAAGTTATATTATAATTATTACATAGTGGTCAATGCCTTAAATTCTACTTAGTATACACTTAACAAATTTACCTAATTTGAGACGTTCTTGTTTATTGTTATTATTCATTAATTCAGATGTTTTGATTATATTTTGGTCTTCTAAAATAATAAGGTTTTAAGAAGCGTTTGCATATGAATAAGAAATGAAATTCGTCGCCTAATTTATTACATGACGTACATAGTCTATCATTTAATTGAATTCTAGCCCAGTTTCCGATTTCTATCGGAAGATGGTGGTTTCGAGTACGAAATCGTATCAATGAATATAGAATTGTTGACTTTGGCAAGGATAAAAATAATTCTCTCTCAAATTTGCTTTTAAAAAGTTTATAGAAGCTAGCCTTAGAAGAGTTTTCTATATTAGCATACCATTCGTTAATAAACAAATCTTTTAATTTTTGTCGTACTGAAAGTTTTAGCCATTTACTGTTTGGGAAATGATGGTTCGTCCATATATGTATCATTCCACATTTGATAAAAATGTCTTTAATATTATAAAACCAAGGATATTTTCTTTTCAATGATTCATTGCCCAATGTTTTAGCTATGTTAACTACATTTTTGTAAACTACTGAAGATAATTTATTTGGCAATGTATCTGGACTAACATTACATATTCTTGACCAAAATGCGATAGTTTTCTCTTCAATATCTATAGAGAGAGGTGTTTAATCACATACGTCCGCCCCGCAGGAACTTCTAACAGGTGAGATAAATACCGTGTTAATTTTGATGAATTATGCAATTAATTTAACACTTTAATCAAGTGTAGATAAATCATATAAACGGAAACAATCACATGCACAATTGAACAACAAATTGACCGTGTGTCAAAAATTGCTCACGGTCGTCTTCAGCGAAATTTGACAAAAGTGTCGTGTTCTCACTAAAGTCACAGTTTAGCCTGTCACTAAGATGATGAATTTTATGGTTTTCGCATAATAAACATTAATATATTCCTATTTTATATTTACTTACTTCGTATATAAAAATACAGATTTAATGTACAACACGTATGCAGTTACTGTAAAAATATCATCAGAAAATGGCGCTTCATTGACAAGAACTGTCAGAGGAGATAGCACGCTCTACTGGTGTAGGAAGACAACAACAGCGGACACCTGAGTAGAACCACCAACCTTCCGTAAACTAACTTGATAGCTTCCTTACATAAACCCTGATACAATGGTGTGGAAAACGGTGATTTGAAGTCAGCGACTCGGCCACGGAGGCATCCCCACAATTTTGATACTGACACATAAGTAGAAAAGAAAATACTTTTTTTTACATATACAAAGTAAAAATGGGAATTGATTCTGAAGTATCTTGTCATGTGTGACGTGGGTGGCGATTAAATTTTTCATGAAAGTAACGACATGAAATGCCTTTTTAAAATGTAAATTAAATCAATTAAATAACGAAAACGGTTTATTATTTGAAATTGAATTGGGATTAATCTGAAAATATGAATACCAGAAGTATGAATATTGTAATGTGGATGATATCAGGAATATCTGTTTGAATTCAGTAAAATATTAAACTATTTCATTTGCCGTTAGGAGTAAATTTTGAGATTTGTTCTTGAATTACTGTTACAAAATATATAAACATTGTAAGATGACGAGGACCTGGATGAAAGACAAGTATATAAAGGTTAAATTAGGGTGGCTAAATAAAACGGCATCATTATTTCTTCGTCTTTATTACTTTACTAGTACAACTCCGTAATAATATTTTCCGTACAGTCGAGCTAAAATGTTACAATATAACACTAAATATTTATTGCAAAATCAATGTCAGTACAGAACTTCATTGACCTTGAAAGAAAATTCCAGTAAAAAAATATATAACCAAATGGCGTGTACTAAAACCATTATTTCTTTAAATGCATGCAGGCGCGTAGCTGCCTATACGCGAGTACGCAGCTGAATCCACATTATTTTGACAAAAAAATAATTTTTTAGTAAAAAAAATGTGGTTTGAAATTCAGCCGCGTTCGCCAGATCTGATAATTACCACACTGAATACTTTATAAATCATATAGCCTAAATCGTACACCATACCGTAGTATTTTTTTGAAAAGTTGTCGGCCTTTGCAGCTCTTCAAAGTCGGAAGTTTGCACGCGCCGTATTTTCGAAATGTAAACAAATGTTTACATCGAGTTCTTAAAGAAGTCATCAGCAGAATCAGCGATAGAAAAGAGGTAATTAGTCTAATTACGATGCCAGTGTCTACCGCTACCGCCGAGAGGCAGTTTAGTATCATGAGACGCCTGAAAAACTACATGAGATCAACGATGCTCACAGAACGGATGTCTGGACTAGCCCTGTTGCACATGGAAACACATGGAAATAGATATTGATATTATCATTAACGAGTTTGCAGCCAGCAAAGGCCGCAAGTTAGACTTGCTGTGAAATGTAGACTAGTTGAAATAAACGAAAGTAAAGCTATTCATCTCCATTTTTATGCTAAAATAAATGGATTTTCGTTGGTCAAGAAAGCTCTCCGGAGGCCCCAAAACGCACCAAATTGCACCATTTATTTCAAAATTTTCAGGGGGGGGGGGATGCCCCCTGACCCCCTAGATTATTTTGAATCCACATTCTTTATAGGCTAGCTACGCGCCTGGCATGTATTGTATTTCTCATTTGTTAGAGATTTCCAATCCTACATATCAATTATGAATCATGTAAGTGTATTATTAAACCAATAAGATTTCTAACAGTAAATTTGACTTTATCGTTAAGTATAGACAATTGTTAAATTTGATATCTTCAAATTTTCATCATGTTAACATCAAAGACTGACTAACCTAAAACAAGTTGCCGTCCGTTTGATGGATAACATATGCACTTCCCATTCCATTTCCGAGAAACTGACATTTTTAATGACCTACACAAAAAAATGAGATAAGTGTGTGTCAAAATGTTTTATTTTTTTATTTTCTGTTTAAAAATCTCTTGATGACCGGCTGAGTTTTAGACCGGACAGTGTGATGGACGGACAAACGGAAGGACGTTCTAATGAAAGGTACTATTGTGACTACTCCATTGTTTTCCTTTTTTTCTTTAAGCAACATACAGAAAATAGCCACATCAAAGCTTACGGAAGGAAAATCAGAGTTATCTATAGCTAGAGCTATCACTGAAGGTGAAAAATACCCCTACCAACAACTTTGACTTTTAAAAAGATAAGTGGTCTGAAGAAAAATTTGAACTAAATCTACAGTAAATGAAGTATCAACTGTGTACAAAGATTTATTTCAATTAATTGTAATCCCAACCAGGATCTTCATATAAACTTGCTATACACCAAGTTTGAATACAATATCTCATTTCTAACTCTAGTTATTGTCCGGACATCATTTTTCCATTTTTAGTAACGGTGACCTTGACCAAGGGGGTCAAAATGCAATACCAACCGGGGTCTTCATATAAGCTTGATATACACCAAGTTTGATTACAATATCTCAATCCTAACTCTTGTTATTGTCCTGAAACCATTTTTCTATTTTAAGTAACGGTGACCTTGACCGCAGGGGGTCCAAAAGCAATGCCAACCAGGGTCTTGATATAACAGTCGATATATGCATCTGTTACCTCTTGTGTAAAATTGTCATCTTCGATGCCTCTCTCTGATTTTTTCGACGTTACCCTTGGATTAAAACAAGGGGAACCACTCTCGCCGATTTTATTTATCCTTTTTGTAAATGATATATGTGACAACATTGATTATAACTCTCTTACTGACAATGATCTTAACCAGTTATCTATGTATATGTTGCTATTTGCTGATGACATAGCGCTCTTTACCACTGACCCGCACAGCTTACATGCCCAGTTAGATGCAGTCTATAGTTATTCCATGAAATGGGGTTTGAAAATAAATGTCAATAAATCAAAAATATGTATATTTGAAAAACGTAAACAAAGACATCATTTTCAATGGTTTATAAATGGTGAAATGCTTGAAGTTGTTGACCATTTTTGCTATTTAGGTGTAAATTTTACATACACTGGTAATATGAAAACTGCTGCTATTACGCTGTCTGAACAAGCTTTGAAAGCATACAATTGTTTGTTAGGGTTATTCAGTAGAGTAAATTTAGATATAAAAACTAAAATGTCACTTTTTGATTCTATGGTGCTACCAATTTTGTTATATAATGCAGAGGTTTGGGGTATTTATGATTGTAAAGAAATAGACAAAATTCATGTTAAATTTTGCAAGTATATACTTGGTGTACGTCAGCAAACACCGAATGTTGCTGTGTTTGGTGAGTTAGGAAGATTTCCTCTTTCTGTTATTTCTAAAGAAAGAACTCTTAAATTCTGGTTAAAAATTATGAAAAACCAGTACTCACCAATGTACAACATGTTTGTAGACCAGTGTAATCGAAATGTTGATTGTAATTGGGCAAGCAGTATAAAACGATTGTTAGACAGCTTAGGTTGTAGTGATATTTGGCTTAACTTTAACTTAAATTTTAATTATATGCCAATGTTAAAGCAGCGTCTGCGAGACCAATATTTACAGAACTGGAATACTTCTATACAAAATATGCCCAAGCTTGATTATTACAGAAAATTTAAAACTTCTTTTTGTTATGAAAAATATCTTGATGTTTTAACAAATAATGTGTTAAGAAAAGACTTTGCTTGTTTCAGACTAGGCTCGCATAACTTAGAAATAGAAACTGGAAGATTTTTTAACATTGATAGAAACGATCGCAAATGTAAACTATGTATATATAACTCTATTGAATCAGAATACCACTTCCTTTTATGTTGTCCAATTTATACTGTTATAAGAACCAAATATTTAGGAAACATTTCATGGCCTACTATACAAAAATGTTCGACTATATTGTCCACTAATAACAAAAAGCTTATTCTTAAATGTGCTCACTATGTTCATAATGCATTTAAGTTGAGGCAACAGTCTCTTGAAGATGTAAATGCTTCTTAATTAGTTTCATTCTTGTACTCTTTTTGTTATATATTGTATGATGTAATGTTTGTAACTATTTAACTTTTGGCCATATATGTCATGATACTCTGTGAATGGCCAAAGGTAATGTTTATTTGCCGATTTGCCAATAAAATGAAAAATGAAAATGATATAAGCTTGCTATACACCAAGTTTGATTACAATATCTCAGTCCTAACTCTAGTCATTGTCCGGAAACCAATTTTTTATTTTCAGTAACGGTAACCTTGACCCCAGGCCCCGTGTTCACAAAGATTTAAGGATCAGGATCAAGATCAGGATCAAATCTAAAAACCCTAATATTCTTCATTGTTTATCCTCATAGATAAATATCTAATTATAAATTTGATAAAAATGGACTTGAAATAGCAAATATATGTAATTTTAGAATAAATAAATTGTTAATTTTGCAAGATATGGGCATTTTACAGTTGATCCAAATATTGATCCTGATCCTAAAATTGATCCTTATTTTGATCCAAATATTTTTGTATTTGTTTTGTTATTTGTTGGTTTTATCCCAAAACAGTTTGTTTTCTTTGCAAATCAGCATATTTTTACATTTTGAATATTTACAATTTAATTCAACAAAACACAAATAATTTTAATAACATTAAACAAAGAAAATCAAATCAGGATCACTTGATCCTGATCCTGGAACACGGGGCCAGGGGTCCAAATGCAATACCAACCGGGATTTTCATTTAAGCTTGCTTTACACCAAGTTTTATTACAATATCTCATTCCTAATTCTAGTTTTTGTATGAAACCATTTTTCTATTTTTAAGTAACGGTGACATAGTGACATAATTTTTGACACGTGGTGACACACCGGGTCTGACAATAAAACAGTCGGTTAAGTTTATAGCCGAATAAACAACTGACATATTGCGGCAAATTTATTACAGTAACTATAACAAAGTTCTAAATGACATTCGCTTAACGGGCATATATATATTTTTGCAAGGGTATGGCCGATTAAGTTTTTTGATAGAGAAAAATTCTGTTTTCACTATTCATTACTGATCAAGTAGCATGCGCTTATAAAAATTTGAACATAGAAAGATAGAGAAATTCTTATTTGTTTGTATTTGACTTTATTGTGGCAACATCGTATCAGTTACAATAATTCAGTCATTATTAAGTCAATAACAATATTGTATATCATGGTAATTTTCAACAGTAGAAGAATGTTATTGTTTTCATGAGTGTAACGATAAAGTTTTTAAATCAAACATTTGTTATAATACAACAATAACTAATCATTTCGTCCTCATGAATGTCAGCTTCCCTCCTATCGTCAGCATAAACTAATTCCGTTGTATGTTGTGTCTCACATAGAGAGCATGCGTTCAGTGAAAAATATGACACGGTGTTTTCTTTTTCCGTAGTATGAACG
>NW_026856015.1:0-61539 GCF_026571515.1 Ruditapes philippinarum
AAACACGTCAAATTAGCAGAAAGTGTATCAAAGGTGTTTGTGACGATAACTCCTTCGTTTAAAATATCGCTTACAATACTTGTACTGGAGATGTTCAAAGTGGATGTATCAAATCCTGCAAAAAAGTACGAATCAGAGTTTGTTGTGTTTCAAGTTATAGAAATTTTCATGTATTTGTATGTAACACATACTTCCAGATACAAATATATCGTAAATTTTAAATAAACTAATTATATATACCTTTAAAAAGAAAGATTCTGGCATACGTTACTCATATTTAACATCGTATACCGTCTGAAGAATCAATGTTCAGTACATGTGTATAATATATTTAGTGTGAACGAGGACAAAATACAAGCTGAATGACATGTTAAAGTTTTATCTGTAACCTACTTCCATTTGATCTAGAACGTTTTAGATGTAATAGAGAAAGAGAAAAAATCAGAGATAACACCCTTATGAAAATAAGCACAAAAGAATCACTGATAATGTATGTATGCGTGCCCAAACCATGTTCTATTTGATAATGTTAGAGCTCCTTATCACGCTTTTGCTCAGTAAAATTAAAGTTACAGACATAATTGACGTATTGCCTTTAGAAACGCTAGAAGATCTATTCGCACAAACGTGTTATATGATATACTTGTATTGATATGCCTCGGATATCCACTAATTGTTTTGTTTTCTATCTATATCTAAACAATACAGTGCTTCCAGTTTGGAATTTTTGTTCCCATTAAAATCTGGATTTTCAAGTGTGGGTAATACAAAACTGTGTGATTTATATATTTAAATAAAACAATCATAAAATCTGAGGTCCAAATTCAGAAAATTAAAAAAAATACGCACCTTGTAGAATAGCACATATAACAAATATATGAAACTCCCTTATCAGCCAACCCATGTTTCTAGCAAGTCTTTTCTACTAGTTCTGTCTCTAATTTTTATTTGGCGAAACGAATTTCACAAAAAATAGGCGGTTAGAAAATCATGACGTAGTAGTCAACTAATGGCGTTTTTCCGATGAATTCTCGAGATAAGATTGAGTTTATAAATGGAAAATGGAGAAACCATTTAGTTCTTTACAAAATGATTTTAAGACGTCAAGATGTCAAGATTTCAAGATGCATAAAATTTCGGCTTTTTTTTCTAAATGCTAGGAATTATTCATGTTGCCCACATACTGCCTACTTTGTGGCATTTTAATGCAGTATGCAACAGGATCGTTGTTTGTTGTTGTTGTTGTTATTGTAGTTGTTTTGTTGGGTTTTTTGGTTTGTTGTTGTTGTTGTTCTTTTAATCACTAAGTGCGGTATTTTTAAATAAGGAAATATAATTATGTTATCATCAATTAGGATCATAGAAAATAGTCATAAGTATATTTATATAGCGTGTTTTCCCTCGTCGCCGGATTAATAAGTATATGGCATAATGATACTTTATATATTACTGAATTGAATGTGATGCAGATGTTGTTACCTTAAAATTTAATATAGCTGTACATGTTTGTGTGCGCGCATTATCAAGGTCTTCTCAGTGTACGTGCAGTGTTATGGAAATAAACTGGGATGACTTCGGCCCATAATAAGTAAAATAAGTTGATAAAATTCTTTTCTTAAAATAACTGAAAGGCCAAAACGTTATTGGGTTACCGTTTTGATATACATATAGATACACATGTATACATGTATATTTCATAGTTGCTGCAAGTGTTCACGTAGAGTTCAAATCAATACTAGAGATCAAAGAATTTGCGCAAATGATATCAATTTCATGGGAGCAAACAGAACCTAACCTTTTACTTTATTCATTTAAGACATTAGCCAATATGTCTTTATTTTATATGTGCTATATATTTTAACAGGAATATAGTTTAGGTGTTAGTAAGGGAGATGAGTACACAATGTAAGGAGTTGCCCCCCTTATAATTATAGTTTCCAGATGGCTACAGCATGATGGTTATGTTTGACGTCTTTTTTTTTTAAAGTATGTTTTATATACATGTATGTAAATCGTGTATATAGGAGACTGAAATAAATAATATATTATATAAACATTTAGATTTGTGGCTGGGGTTGCCTTTACGGATTGAGGATTGCATCCACCGTTTACAACTGTGTGATCGTAAAAGGCGTCTAAATGGGTTCGAATTATTGTTGTCTGTGCATCTCTTAGCTCCAGCAGGTAAGGTGGTTTGATCAATATTTGTAACACCCGAGGTTAGCCAAAATCATATTTCTTGTTTAAGCGCCATGTAATCTAAATTTGGTTGTTGAGCCGTAAAACCAAACAAAACAAATATCATAATAATCAAGGCAAAATATACAATTCTAATATATACTATAATACATAGCATTTTTGATTGTTAAGGACATTAAGGATAAACAACAGCAAAAATTAAGCTTTGCTGTAGAGAAAATTACAAAATGTTGGCTGGATACATTGGAAAAATACGTTAATATTTAGCAGCTGACAAAAATGAGGTTTATTTACCTGGATTTTCTCCTATAATACTTAGATCTATACAACAGGTGTGAAAGATGCGACATTTCTGTGTGTAAAATGCATTTAGTATTTAAAAAAAAAACGTATGTTAGGAGCACTTCGTCATTGGTCATGTTTGGTAATATACAGAAAAAGAGAATCAGAAAACTAAGTTTTGTAACTTTTTTTCTTTATTTGGATATTGGCATAATATATATACCAATTTAGTACAAAATTACTTGTTACCTAGAATTTTATAGCCTGGGATTCAGACGTTGATATTTTTTGCTTATTCATAACTTACGCGCTATTTCATACTCGTTCGTCATAGATAACACAACATCTCTGGTTTTGGTAGTATAGTCGATTTGCCGAACAGAAGCACATAAAAAATAGACAGACTGGAACCCAGGCTAAGGGCCCGTCTACACCTATCCAAGTCTTGAATGCAAGTATCATATTCTCTTGTATTGGATAATGTAGACACCCTACTTGAATGAGTTTTAAAGAGAAATTATGTGACATCCAAGAAGATAATTCCTTGCAAGAAAGTTAGAACACGTTCTATTTTTCTACAAGTTTTTGGCTGTCAAGACACTGATAACACCGGTTTGACACAAAACATGTGCCCCGAAGGTGTGATAGTGTTGTTTTTTTAAATATTTTCTGACTTTTTTGTTACTGATTCAGTGTTCATGATCTGTAAATTTCAGTTAATGTATACAATATCTTGGTCAGAGGAACAGATACAAATACACTGATGACTGATACACAGAAGAGCAAAAAAAATAAAAAAATTTTAAATCAGTTTTTCAAGTAGTCAAAATGGATTTTAAATGATCTTGTTCATTTAGTGAATAACTTTCATCAAATAAAAAATTTGCATCAATTTACCAGCTCCAAAAATATTTTTCTCACATTTTCCATCATTTTAAAAGAATGTACACATTTCAATTTTATTTACTCCATTGTTTTTAGCTAATTGCATCATTTTCCCGCTTTTTTGTTCACATAATTTACAGAAACATGATAGTATTTCAAAGACAAAGGTATAAATCGTGGGCAATCTTAATTAGACATTTCAGTAAATATTGTGCCAGATTAAATATTGAAAGGGCCATTTATTTAGCTTATCTAAATGTGACATGTAAGAAACTTGAATAGATGTAGACACGGCCTAAGTATTTTAGGACACATTTGATTATTACCTGACAATTTAGGGCGCAACAATATATAGCCAGTTGTTTATATATATGTAAAGAAATGTGATACCTTTAAGTATGACAGACAAGCATTATATAAAACAAAATTCAAAATAATGGATGCTTTTATAACGCTTCAGAATATAAATTATTTCTAGTATGATACATTCGCCAAATAAACATTATTTTCCGTCAATCTGTCAAAAGCTATAGAATGAAAAACGACACATTTTTAATAAAGTACAACGTAAGTGCAAAATATCATAACATTCATTTTACATTTTAAAATAATCACACCCATACTAAAAACTGGATGACTTGTATTTAAATCCGGCTAGTATATAGATATGTTGGGTGTAGACTCAAGTTCGAATGTCTTCCGGAAGATGATCTATAACAATATAACAGTAAAAAAAAATTTTTTATTTTTTTTTAATATATGGATATTTTATTGCATAAATAACAAGTGAAACATATTTTAGGTCAAATCAGTGCCACTAGCACCTTTGTGTTAACCAAAAGCAGGGTACATGATCGGCTAGTTTACACTGTTTTTATAAATGAAAAATTAGGCACAGCAACAGAACTGAGGAAACTCGGGCGCCTTTACCAGCTTAATGATGATTATTCAAACATGTAGAGATTTCCATAGTGACACATGAATAGTTTTGTTGTTGTTGTTGTTTTGGGATTGTTTTTTTCCATACATGATGCTATTTAAATAACAGCAAGTGGACAACCAGCCACACCTGGGAAGACGAATCCCAAGGCCACACTGATGTTAGTCTAAATTACCTTATTCGCTTCTAAGTATTTGCATGAAACGACTTAATAAAGAAACTATAAAGGGTGAACGAGTGTTATGGTTCTATATCGTGAGTGTGCGTGCGTGCGCGTGTGTGCGAAAGAAAGAACAAACGAATGAATAAATGTGCAGTATACGATTTATATTGTTATTTTATGCAAATCATATACATGTATTCTTGACATAAATCCAGATAAAGCACCGGTTCTATAAGGTGTCACATAGGGATCTGTACTGTTTTTAAAGCACATTAATGAGCTCTTTGACACTGTTAGGTTGAGATGTCGCCAGTTTGCAGAAGACTGTGTCGTCTAGAAATCGTTAGGGTCTGCCACTGATACTACAAAGTTACAAGAGGACTTAGACAATCTGGCAAAATGGGAGCGGAAATGAGAGATGCCCTATATTATTTACAATTGCCATACCATGCAGATCACTGGCAGTTCTAAAAAACATTTTTAAACCAATAAACCGTGGACAATCAACCTCTTAAGATTGTCAACCAAGCTATAGTCAGACTGCCTTCAAACAAAATCTACATTCAGCTTCACCAGAAACTGAGTCGGCCACTTATACATTTTTAATTAGATAAACTCAATAATCTTCTAATTACTACTGTGTGGAACCAATGAAGATATTGATAAAAATAAACCATTTCAAAAACAAACAACATGCAACAATTGTTCTTAATCTTCAAGGTCCGTGAGCAACACCCTAACTCTCATCATATAATGGCAATCCCATATGCGCACGACTAACAGATTAGTTCTATTTTACAAAATGATCAATTATGTTGTAGCATTAGATAAAAGTTAAAACTTATGGCCAAAGAGTCAACACCCACACAAGGTTATTATATACAGTAAAAGTTTGCTACTCATTAGTTATAGATAGTTTTATTCTGGTAAAAAATACATGTCATAAAACAACTACAAATTCAATGTCAACATCAAGAGATACATGTAAACATGAAAGTGCATGTGTTGATGCCATATATTCAATACCAAGGATGACACAAAAAGAAGGCATAGGCCGACTTATTTCCATTGTGGTCCTTCGAATTGATCATATGACACCAGAAAGGCAAAATAATTACTAATTATGAAGTATTGCACATAAATTATTCAATCACAATTTCTTATATCAATTATTGCACATAAGTATTTCCATCACATTTATCATACGTATTATAATCATAATTATGACAGATATGTTTGACAATGAATAGGTACTACTAAAATATGCACTGAACATAAAAAATATATAAATAAAAACTAAGTAAAATGACTGGATTAAAATGACTACACGGATATTGATTGCATAAAATGTTTCTTAAAAGTTTTTTTTTTAAATTATCACGACTTGTTATGAACCTAAGATGTGTTGGTAACCTGTTCCATTCCTGCCCACCATTAAATACAAAAGTTTTCTTTCCGAAACCCTTAACTCTAGGAATAGAATAACTGTTACTATCTATAAATCGAGTGGAGTAAGAGTGTACCTCATTTGCAATTTGAAAATGCTCATTTAAATAACTAGGTGCACTATTGTTATGTATCTTATGTACATGACCAAGAATAAGGAAATTTACCCTCAGATGTACTGGTAACCAACCAACTTCCTCAAAATGAGCCCTCCCTATATGAGTACGGGGACTGAGATTAAGTATAAACCTCACCAACTTATTCTGTGTGGCCTGAAGTCTATCTTTTTTAGATTTTGACTCAACCCTAAATACCAGGAGGCACACGCATAATCAAAATGACATTGTATTAATGAAGAAACTAAAAGCTGTTTAGTATACCTATTTAAAAATGAACTTTTTCTATATAAAAACTTAAGTTTTGCATTGGCCTTCTTAATTACCTGATTGGCTATAGACTCACCAGATAGACATTGATCTAGGTCAGCACCTAAGTATTTAACAGATTTGGTGGCTGTTATTGTAGTACCATTACATACAATATTTAGTTGATCACATGACCTAAGTCTAGCCACTTACTCACACTACTGAGATCATCAGTAAGCTGAGAGGTAATATACTGGATATCTTTACCTGATACTAAAATACCTGAGTCATCAGCATACAGAAGCAATTTATTACAAACCACAGCCTCCATATCATTAACATAAATCAAGAATAGGAGAGGGCCAAGGATCGAACCTTGGAGTACCCCACAAGTTACATTGGCGCTCTAGATGAAAGTACACCGGAGACATTGACCATTTGTGTACGGTGTAGTTTGGAAGAAGAAGAAGAAGAAGAAGAAGAAGAAGAAGAAGAAGAAGAAGAAGAAGAAGAAGAAGAAGAATTGTTTGTCTTCCCAGAAATATTATTAGTTATAAAGATGTTTGACAGGTTATATGGCCCTATATGAACGGTAGTTTGGAGATATAACCCGAGCCGCTTGGTTATATTGCAAGCAACTTTTATATACGGTCATATATAACAGGCCAGAAATATTTGTAACGAAGTTATCGCATCGATTTATTCAGGGAATATACATATACACATACAATTTAATCACAGATATCAACTTGCATAAATATAAAAACACACACAAAATGCAACAAAAATAATTATAAGATTAATTAATGAGTATGTTCTATGTAACCCTAGGATAGCCCATTAAGCTAAAAGCTTATTTCCAATGGGGTCCATTTTCTGTAAAATTATTACACTAACTTACATAATAATAAATGAGTTATAAAGAAGTTAAAATAAATGACAATTTTCAACAATCAAGAAACATTTTTTACAAACAAAATGAAATAAATTATGATACAGAAAGCATTTTTTTAAGGAAAAGGTGAGCTTTCTTCATAAATTGACAGAAGCAGTGTATATGAAACCATATAAACGTCATTATTATCCAATGAAAAAGCGATATTACAAACGTGCCGTATTATAAGATCTATTTGAAACTTTAAAACCTCCACCCGATATGCTCCTGCAGTCTTCACACAGGAGCCTCCTTGAGCGCGTGATCAAAGAGTTGTCGTTCTTCCTCATCTTCATCCGGGAACTTTTCAGATTATAATGGCGGTCAAGGTGGCAACTCATTAATTTTCCGATGAATGTAAGATATTGCCGTCTTGAGAGGATAGAAACGGAAGATTTAAGGTTTGAGATATAAAGAAACATACATGCGAAAATGCAGAATGACGAATCAAATAAAGACAATGACACAATCAAGGAGATAAAAACTGTTGAAATCGATCAAGAAAACCAGACAGCGGCCATGACAGGCCAATCATTGCCTGAAAATCCACAAGTTCCCACGAGCCAGTCAACTTTTGGGCTTGATGTTTCATGCAGCGATGATGATGAAGTGTCAGAGGTAATTGTGTGCACTGTCGTGTAGGCCATTTGATTTCTTGTGTTTTGCAATTGTTCCTAAGGACACGCCTTTGTGTTTGGTCTTTATACAAACCATGTGACCCAAAATTATTTTTTATTATATAATATTTATTTCATTTGCAATAGTGTTTACAAAACTTAAGATTGCATTCTGTTTGTCAGTGTGCATACAACTTTGCTTTCACATTTTGCATACTTTTATTATGCAAACACCCCAATTATTTACACTGGAATGTGCAAGTAGATTGTAGACTACATCTGAATAAATATTTCTACATTAAAATTAAAATTTTAAACTTATTTGCCCTTTCAGCCATTAATTTTAGATTTTACTCGCCCAAACCCAGAGCGATAGCCTGAATTTTGATGTATTTATAAATTAGTATTACCTTAGCTTTTTTGACAGATCTTGAGACAGCGTTGTCATATTTGCTTTTTAACGTTTACAAGGAGTTGGACCATCAACAAACCATGTTTATAATTGCAGATAACATGAAAAATATGGTGAATAATACGAAACACAAATAAGTTTCTTAGTTTCATTTAATGCTTTGGATGTTAACTTAGGGAAAAATTGTTGAAAATTTACAGTGTCCTACATGTGTTGCTGGTGCACATTTAAGTTTTACTTGACAAACACACTGTATTTGAAATTTTATTCACAGGCTGCAGTGAGACAGAAATGAATCTGTTGGCTATCTTATTTTAATTATGTAGGGTAGTGCTAATGCAAAATTCTGAAGATCTTTGACTCTTTCATCGGCTTGCATTTACATATAGAATCTGCACCTGTATGAGTATGACATGTAATCTGCTCATCTGATAGGACAAGTGGAAAATCAACGAATTAGAAAGCTGCTGAAATAATTTTATATTTAATGTATTCACATTTCACAATTTGACAAAGAAAAACCAGAAACAAATCTACCAAGCCATTATTATTGGGTATGTGCAAAACACACACTGTTTAAAACTGCTAAAGTTGCATTTGATTCACACTCCTGTCAGAGATTAATACAGTGTGTGTTTATACAAACCTCAAAATAAAGGCTTAGTTTCTGAATCTAATTTCCTTTTGTTGATTTAAACATATGAATATGTTTATAAACTTACCGGCATTCAATTAATTATTACATGAATTATTCATTTAAATAAATAATGACATTTACAACTTTGCACATTATCTTGTAAATCAGACATTCACAGTAGTAGAATTAAGCAGTTACATGTGCTAGAGCTCCAGTAGAGGACAAGTCTCTTAAAAATATACCACCAAAGATTTTAAACAAATATTCTTACTGATGCTACAGGCTAGGCTAAAAGGGACTGGGTGCAAAAACAAAGTCTTTATCAAGTTTATGGCAGTCTGCTTGAATACTTTGGGTGACCAGTATGCACAAAAAACTGTTTATGGTCATAGACATTCGGGCTTCGTCCATCAAAATATCAAATAGCCCGAAACAAATTTAACTAGCCCGAAAATTCTAACAAAGTTGTGGCCTGGTTTGGCGTCATAGCTTACTCATAAAAAAATCAATATGCAAATCCTTCTTGGTCATTATAAATACAACGGGCGTTAATGATTCTATATATAAATTATTTTGGAAAATTTTCGTGCCAAAAACCTTGAAAAAAATCAATTTTTCCCTCAGTCATGTGTATGTAATTTTTTCGGGCCTCAAAACATTGATAGACTGTCGGACTACGCTCTCTACATTTTATGCTAGCCCGAACAGAATTTTACTAGACTGGGGCTCGGGCTTTGCTTATTTTTCGCAGACTGTCCAGGGTCTATGACATTAATCCAGTATATATGATACAACAGAAACCAATATGTACTCTGAGTCTTTTCTTGGATATTATCATCTTTAGCCCCAGTGCAAAAAGTCATGTGATAGATTTGCTGTTTTATTTTTAAATATAAACAAGATGTTGCATTTTTTTATTTACTTTTTATTATCAAGTTAGATCAATTGTCAACTATAAGCTACTCCTGTGCAATCAATACAAGTTATATTATCTAATCCACACTGGACCACACAGAAACTTTATAAATACCATTTTACAATTTAGTGTTGTTTTTTTTTATGTTACAATATAAACAATGTTTAAGTTGAACTCTCCTTGTACAGCCAGTATCCTAGCAATCTCCTCCAACCCCCAAATTCACGGATGATGATAAGGCCAAAATAAAAAATATGTCTGGTTCAGGGAACCCGACCGACCCTATTTTTTTACCGCCGACCCTAAACTTTTTTTTTGATTTTCGGTACGAAAATTTTTGGGTACGAAAATTACAAATGTGAAAATTTTGTTTTACGATGCCTGTTCAAATAGCCGATGAGTAACAATCTTAAAATAATCAAAAAATATTTAATCTTATATGATCAAAATCAACAACAAGTAGAATTGTGAATGTTTCTGCAGGAAACAGACAAATTTTCAATTGTCACATATTTTCGCGATGCCGCTTTTTATAATTAAAAAAATCGTAACCAAAAGGGAGATATGTTTTGTTAAAATGTGTGTAATAACACTTAAAATATAGTTAAGGAATTAAATTAACTATTAGTTGAGATGGAGCCATTACCAGTATGTGTTTGTAACATACAATGAATATTTTCTTTTTTAAGGTAGGGGGGTGTAAGGTCTGATGATGTATGTTTTTTAAATTATATTTCAAATCTTTTCAATCACTTTTATTGTACAGTGTTTTCCATTTGGGACATATTACCATTTTCCTGAATAAGCTTTTTCTCTGTTCAAACTCTGACTCCCCAACCCCTTACTCTGCTATACATCATATTTGTCAACTGCATATTTATAAGTGCAGCAAAGATGGCTTAACATATTCAATGTGATCTGGAACTCCTACTTTTTTGTGCTTGGGAGTCTCAAGACTCCTTCTTTGTGAAAACCCTGCAACTGTTGGTACCAGTTGTAGTCTCAATATTTCGACGGCAAGACAGACCGATTTTATAATCTGATATTTCATAGATGTCTGTCTTTACAGAAGGGCGACCCCCGAATATACAAAAAAAGCCCTAAAGCGCACAATTTGTTAGGCTAGTACCAGTTGCACATATAGACTTGCAGAAGACGATCTGAAGACCATTTAAATATGTTTAATATTAAAATTATATATACAGTAGCTGTGTTATTTTGGTCCCTGGAATAGTGCATGTCAGATGCTCTAAGCTTATAATACAGCATTATTACTAACTTGTTACAGAGGTGACCCTTGATCTTTTAATTGTCAGACCTGTCAGATGCAGGTTAGCATAGTAGTAAACGGGTGATTCAAAGGGAAAGGGTACATAATAAGCAGAATAGAAAGCAAATTAGTATGAATACAGGTGCTACATGGTTAAATGACTACATACAAGAAATAAACAACACAATATCACATGCTGATAGTTTATTACAAAATGGTGTTTGCATTGATTTATTACAATCTATGTTTAAGTATGTTAAGCAAGCAACACATCTATATATAGAAAATAGACATTCTCTCAACCAAAAAAAAAAAAAAAAAAAAAAATCCCTACCCTCCTAATTTTTTGGACCAATGTTTCCTGAACCAGACATATTTTTTTATTTGGCCTAACTGAACAAGTTGTGTTAAATTCTAAATTAACTATATAAAATTTTGCATCTTTAGGTAGAGAATACTTTTCTCTCTAAATTTCTAAAAATATTGAAGTCTAGATATGTCTTTCTTGAAGAACTAGTTATTTAAAGTTATTTTTTGTTTTTTGGAATATAGCACAACAAAAAGCTTTAACAGTAGTCAGCAACATGTATTTTTATCCAAAATGTTTATTATTTAATACAGGGCATTTTCCAGATACTTTGGTAAAAGGTCCCTGGCATAAATTGGATTTTTTTTATTTTTTGAGAAGTTGAAAATCTACCTTATACATGATTTTAGCTTTTTAACATGTATGTGTTTGATCCTTTACATGTACAAAAATAGTTCTCAAAATTTAAAATAGATTTTTTTTTGTATTTTTCCTTTTTTAAATTGGGGAAAAATAGGCTATTTTAGATTGGAAATGGGGCCTTATTAGGACCCTTTTGATTGGGTGAAAATACCCTGTAATAGAAATTACTGCATATTAGTCGAGCTGTTACTCTGAACCTACCAGCACTTATTGCTTATCAATTAATATCATGAAGTTTTACCATTTTGTGTATGATTGATAACAATTTTAGAGGACATTTTGCAAAGCATTGTATTGTGAGTTATCATCAAAGTTACAATCTGTTTGGTAGGGGAATATTGTGAAACATGTTGGAATATGATATTGAAATTGTGCAATTAGCATTAGCTGAATCTTTATTGTCAGAAGCTTAGTGCTTAATGTAGGCCCCATTCTCAAACCAAAAGAAACTCTAATCTTAAAAAAGATTTCAAACAAACTGTTTTGAGTATTCAGCTTGACTATTCCAAGAATAGGGAATACTATTGTACTTACCAAGGCATTGGCATCACACTTTTAATTTTTTACGTGCAAGTTGGTGACTCAAAAACTATTACTGGAAGAAATGGGTTGAAACTTCACACTTATTTTGAGCATAATAGGTCAATGACCAAGGCCTATGTTAAAATTTAACATGGATTTTGACAGAATTATGTTTATGAATAGAAGAGCAGACAGTCCTGCTAACAGCTCTTGTTTGAAAAATTGAAATTTTAATACTTTAGGCTACAATGTGTGAAACTTAAATGTGGTGTAGATAAAAGATTTTGAGTTTACCAACTTTCTCAAATGTTACATAATTTTTCTCAATTCTAGCCAATGGCCATTTCCAAAAATAGCTAGAAAAGAACCTGTGTCTATTAAATGAATTTGATTAAGTAAATAATTATATAGCTTTAAGTTATATTTAGATATTTTATCTGTCTTATGAATGAATATTAACTTGGTATCCAAGACCGATAACTCTAACATGAATTTTGACAGAATTATGACTTTTTTTTAACTTAAAAAATTTAGATTATCCAGGCTCCGGTTTTACTATCAAGCACTAAAAAAAGAAGAGCATGGTGTCCTCCTGACAGCTCTTATTTTAATGCGCAAACAAGTAAAATCAAAACTAGTGAACAGATTTTTTTTTAATTTTGCATAATTGAAAGGAACCATAATAAAACAGATATTGAAAAAAACATATAGTTGGAATATTTTAGGGTAAAGGGTGATTTCCCAAATGAAGCTTGAAATCTTGTTTTCTGGAAGTATTCAAAGTAACTTGAAATTTTGAAATGATATTTCTTTGAGTTGTAAAAAAAGGTATTTTGCAAATAAAGGAGGGGGTTTCTTTCTATGGCCCCTGTTATATATTGATAAAAAAATGCTGATTATATATGTGAGTGTCCCAAACATGTTGCAGGGGAATTTTTTTAATGAAAAACCTGGATTTGTTTGACTGAGGCACTGCTTATTAATAAGATTAATGTCTTGAAACCGCTTAAATAATGTCAGAAATTAAAAAAATGTGGAAGGTCAATGAGAGAAGCAGCATGGAGATTAATTAAGTAAATGAAGTATTGAACTTCTGACATGTGATTAGTTGCTAGGTAACGGACAGGCAGTTGTAGTGAGCATGTTCATTGATCTTTAACTCTAGTCTTAACAAAAAATGAATGCCTGTGTTTGTCTTAAAAAAATATGATTAAAATGTCAAATGTATTCTTGAAGGAGAGTATTCATATTAAAATGATCATCAAAAATGTGCAGTGTGAGGGCCAGGATTCAAAATAGTTACAACCATTTACAAATTATTGATATCATTGTGATTTAACTGGAATAGGAAATGGGGCAGGGTGTGAGGAATGGACACCAATAAAACATATTATTATATGACTATCAATTTAGCCATGTTTAGCATGTTACAGCAGAAAGTGATATTCAATCAAAAAACAAACTACTTCATAATGTCAAAAAGCTTTTCCATGTCTCGTTCAGTTACCGTTCATGTTTTCATCGTGGTTGCTACGAAGTGTCATGTGTCCGGCTGCTGCTACACTTGTGTACATGGCTTTCACAACTAATATGTCAGTCAAACAAATTAAAACAACACACATAAACTACACATAGTTGTTTTCAATATTAATATTAATATTTTCAACTGATAGTCAAACAAATATCTCAATATTCTTTCCCATTTAATATATTGTTTACATGTGATGACAGCTAGTTAGCAGGCGAACGCTGTGTTAGATTACTTCCAGTCCAGAAAATTCCCTTGTTTACCATCAAAACTCATATGTTTACATTAGCAACCATATATAGATAGAAAATAAATTATATGAGGTTATTGAAAAAAAATGTCAGTTTCTTATAAAAAAAATCGAATTAATAAATATGAAGTCTTTAGAAAAGGTCCCTTCTTTGAGTTCATTTAAAAGGGGAATAATTAGGCGAACTTTTAGACGGGAAAAATGATTTCATTCGTGCTAGAAAAAGGCCAAAAGAAATCAACAAAGGGGTTTGTAAATGGTCTTATGTAGGGGATAAGTAAACATTGGTTCCTTACGGGTTATAAAAACTAATTCTTCTCCAAAAAATGTTTTTTTAATTTTATATGAATATTAAATTGTTTTGTAGGTTTTACTCCTTTCTTGGGCCGAGGATCCAGACCCCGCAATGGGGCCCAAATTTCCCGTTTCCCCCGAGCATGAAGGGGGAAATTTACTTTCTAACAGTAACCCAAGACCATGCCAGGCTAGAGCCCCTTTTTGAAGCTGCAGGTAAAGCTTTTTTACAACAGCAAATTGAAATTGGAACATATTATTGGCAACATTTAAATGTATTGGCAGAGTTCAAATAATAACTGTGTAGAGACCAGCTGTCAGCTGTTTCAAACATTCTAAATGTTTGAAAAGTAGTGCCATAGATAATATATAAATAGGCATCTATTAATAAATTGTCTACTTTTTATAAGTGAACATTTGAAATTAATAAGGAACCTGACAGCTTTTATTTCATGCTTAAAGTGCTAATCAGTTTCTATCATGCTTATAGGTTTTAGATAATGGTTTGCATATAAAGATGCTTTCTTATATGGAGCCAGTTCAGCGAGCATATTCATACAGTCTTAACAGATTCAATATGGTTGACTACTTAATTTAAGCATTTTGATAATCAAATTATATCCCTTTAATTGAAACTAGTACCAAAATCAAAGGACAAGTCTATTAAACAATTTGAGCAGGGTAAAAGTTATACAGGCTTTTGGTTTTAAAGACTTTGCTATTGTTTTACCAATTCTTACATTTCTTTCAGGTATAGGGAAGCTTTCCACAGCGGATGGAAAAGCCCTAACTGACCCTGAGGTTCTGCGCAAGCTAACATCTTCAGTGAGTTGTGCACTAGACGAGGCAGCACAAGCACTTCATAGGATGCGAGCAGAGCAACAGAGCCAGTTAGGGAGCGCAGATAGGTAAGTATCCCACATTGTTAAATATACAGTGGAAAAACTGATGGAGAATTACCTTTCAAGCACTTGTTTTCCAATCGTATTTCCATGTAAATGCCTTACATTGTTATTTTTTTAAAAATTAATTGCTTGGTTAAACTTCAGTGGAAAAATAGTATCACATTTTTGATTTACAGTAATTGAAAACTAAACTGTTAAAAAGAGATGTAGAGAAAACAAATTGACCTGGAATCTTATCTAGAGCACTGGCCTGCACTGTTTATTGTTTGACTGTACAGGTTTTGAAATTTCACTAAAAATAATGAAAGGTATTGTCCAGATTGAAAGATGGACAAGTTTATTTGAGATATTTAGCACAGGTTTATCACTGTGATTATTGAACTAATAACATATAAGTAAGAACATGTATCTTATATGGAATAATACATACATTGATAACAATAACCTCATCATTCATTTCAGCCAAAGATCATTGGCAGAAGCTTGCAGTGATGGCGATGTACCAACAGTACGTAAACTGTTACGAGAGGGAGGTAGTGTGCATGAGACCACAGAGGAAGGAGATAGTCTACTCTCGCTTGCATGCTCTGCCGGCTACTATGAACTTGCACAGGTTTGTTTCCTACCAATTTCTTTGATTCTTTAATTTTTATATGAGTTTATATAAGATAATCAAGTAATTTCGTGATCATCTGCTATGAAAGAGTTAAAGGCGTAAATAAGCAGTATTTCAAGAAAGGACCATACTCTCATAGCTTAAAGAGAGGCTCTGATTTGAGCCAATAAAGAAGCTGTAGGAATGCACTATAATAAAAAATTTCTATATCCAACTAATTAATAACGCATTCCGGAAGTATTGTTGGTGTGATAGTGATTATTATTGATTTGGGTTATTTTGCTTCATTGATAAATATTTTGTTGATAAATAGAAGTATACCACTTGAATATGGATGTTATTGTTTTTCATTGAAAGAAATTTTAGCTATCAATTTTTGTTATCTTTGTCTTCAGGTCTTGTTAGCAATGAAGGCGAATGTGGAAGACCGTGGCATCAAAGGTGATTGTACACCCCTTATGGAAGCTGCCAGTGGTGGATATGTAGATATTGTGAAATTGTTGATTGCCCATGGAGCTGATGTGAATGCTCAGTCATCTGCTGGTATGAAGCGTAATTTCGTAATACTAGTGTAGTATTATACTGTTGCTATTTATTTTGTGCATAAATAATTTAAAAGTTCCGTGAATTCACGAATGCAAAGCCTTTGTCATAAAGTTGCTCAGTTTACCTAATCTTTTTTGTGGAATTCTATGAGGCAATTATTAATTTATGTAAATAAACATTGTAATTCATTAAACTTATAATGTGTTGTGCATATTGTAGTATATGAAGATTTTTGCATAAATATTAGCATTTTAAAACTAGGCAAGTTAACGATTAAATGCAAATTTAGCATATTGATGTTGAAATCATATTGGCTAACAATGGCGAGTTCCAAATTCATATGGACTGAGTATTTTACCTTTATTTGTAGGTAACACCCCTTTACATTATGCTGCCTGTGGTGGTTACGAAGAAGTTGTACAAGTATTAATCGAGGCAGGGGCAAATGTAGAGCAACATAATGAAAATGGACACACTCCCTTAATGGAGGCGGCCAGTGCTGGACATGTTGGCGTGGCTGCTATATTGCTTAACAATGGTGCTGGGATCAATACCCATTCCAATGAGTTCAAGGAGAGTGCATTAACACTGGCCTGTTATAAAGGTACATATTCATGTTCTTTGCATTGTGTTGATGACATTTTTAAAGTGGTCATTTGCATAACTGTATTAAGTCTAGAATAGCTGTATTGTCAGAAATAGAAGTTAAGAATTCTAATACGGGGTCAATTTATGTCAACATTTTCTCTGTATCTACATGAAACTAAAAGTGCTGTCTTAATCTTGTATCATTTGATAAAGGCAGGTCTATGTAACCAACTCAAAGCCAGTGCACATTGTGCAGTTTGACCAGTCTTTAACTTAGTAAGATGCTAAGATCCAATAATTATCGGCTTCAAGTTCAAAATGGGACAAAGTCATTAAACAAGTTTTGCAAAGCTAAGGTCAATATTAACACTAATAGTGTACATGTTTACTATGATATGTGTGAGCATATATTCAATGTTATGATTGTAGGACATTTGGAGATGGTGAAGTTTTTACTGGAAGCTGGAGCTGATCAGGAACATAAGACTGATGAGATGCATACAGCCCTGATGGAAGCCTCCATGGATGGACATGTTGAGGTTGCAAGGCTCTTACTTGACAGTGGAGCTCAGGTAACAATTTGTATATTTGACTTCAATCGAGATAAAAACATTAAAGGGACTCCACTGAGGTGGAGTTTTTTTTACATAAAGGGACTGAAAATATTTTTTCAACATTTTGTATAAATGCATATATACATATTATTTATTGCATAGTTATCCATTTTAAGTGCACCCGCCAGTTGATTTATCCAAGAATGAAAAAAAAAAAATGGGGAAAGAAAGGATTTTAAGCCATTAGACCTAAGTGGAGTTCCTTTAAGCTCGGTCTTGTGTATGTCGAGTTTGCCTTTTGGACAAATCAGTACTCATGACTTTGAAAATGATAAAAATGATACCTGATTATAAAGTGTATGTTAAAATATTAACCTGATTATGAAGTGTATATTTAAATATTAACCTTTCTCTTTTATTTCCAAATGTGTTTTGTCTTCTTTAACAGGAACCTTGAATAATATATGAAGTATTAAATTCTGTATAAGAAATAAATGTATCCCCATTGTAACATGTCATTTTCAATTTAATCTGTCTAAAGTTAAAATTAACTTGAAATTCAAATTAATCTGAAGAAAAGGACAGTATACTGGTTTAGTTTCTATATATGTATATTTTAGGTAAACATGCCAGCAGACAGTTTCGAGTCACCATTGACCCTAGCAGCTTGTGGAGGCCATGTAGAGTTAGCTAATCTACTGATTGAAAGGGGAGCTAATCTAGAGGAAGTTAATGATGAGGGATACACTCCACTAATGGAGGCGGCCAGGGAAGGGCATGAGGAAATGGTGGCACTTCTATTAGCTCATGGTATGTTATTTTGATTATACATGTATTGATAGGGTAAGTTATCTTTATGAGATGGTGAAATAAGCATTTTCCAGGTGGTAAATGAGGATTTCAAGGTAAAGCACATCACCAGGCTGGATGTGCACAATCATAATTAGTTGAAGATTTCTTTTGGAGATTTACATTCTGATTGCAGTGGAAGATTAAATGGCATGCTTGCTGTAATGAATGTTTTAATGTCAAAAAGTATAGTCACAACCTAAGATTGCCCTTTTTGGGGAGGTATGACCTAGTGGTTAAGATGGCATCCTCTTAACCCAAGGATGGTGGGTCACAGCCCTTCTTGGGTCCTCACAGTCAGGTTTCCCAGATAGGACACCAATACTGGTTTATTCCAGAAAGCAAACTAAAAAGTTACAAAAAAAGTTGCAAGAATTTGATTCACAAACAAAATATGTCTCAACTAAAATGTAACATGTCAAAAAAGAAGCACTTTAGATGATGTGTTACCCTAAGATTAAGTTTTTATCAGGGATTATATTTCTTCAACAGATGCTGACATCAACGCCCAGACAGAAGAGACCCAAGAAACGGCCCTTACTTTAGCTTGTTGTGGAGGTTTCCTTGATGTTGCTGACTTCCTGATCAGTGCTGGCGCAGATATTGAGCTGGGCTGTAGTACCCCACTGATGGAGGCTGCTCAAGAGGGCCACCTGGAACTTGTCAAATATCTCCTTAAATATAGTAGGTTTCCTTAAAATGTAAATTGAGCCGCGTCACGACAAAACCAACATAATTAATGGGTTTGCGACCAGCATGGATCCAGACCAGCCTGCGCATCGGCGCAGTCTGATCAGGATCCATGCTGTTTGCTATCAGTTTCTCTACTTGTTATAGGATTTGTAAGCGAACAGCATGGATCCTGATCAGAGTGCGCAGATGTGCAGGCTGGTCTGGATCCATGCTGGTCGCAAACACATGTTGGTTTTGTCCTGACACTGCTCAATTTATGAATTTTATCTCCTTTTGCCGACATTTATCTGCTAAATCATCTTTGTCTTTTGCAAAAAAACTTACAAGTTAAAATCATTCAACTCAAAACTTTATTGTGATATTTTATTAACTCTTACTGATAATAATAGACTGTAATTTGCATATATTTATAAAAAGTATTAATAGAGCCACACCAATCATAAACCTTTTGAAAATTAAGGATATTTTGTCCTTTCCAGCCTCTTTCTGAGGACAAGAGATTAAAAAAAATATCTTTAGTGGCTTAATTGATGTTTTCCAATAAATATAATGGAAAGAAAGCATTGAGGTTTGGTAGGATTTATACAAGCAATTGCTTGGTAGAATATTTAGTTAAGTTAAAGTATTAGTAAATGTGCAGTGCTAATTTCAACTTTTCTATTTATTTCAGATGCTAATGTAAATGCAACAACTGGTACTGGGGACACTGCACTGACGTACGCCTGTGAGAATGGTCACACTGACGTGGCTGATGTACTCCTTCAACATGGAGCTGTACTTGTATGTTCTTCTCTTGTTCTTAATCAACAATTACTTTTACTGAAAATAAAATGTATAATGAACCTAGTGTAAAAATCTGAGGTAATACTCCTATGGAACTTTAATAAAAATATCATATTTTAGAGAAACATAATGATGTACAATACCTTTTTTACTTGTGAAAAGGTTGAAGCCACAATATGTTTTAATTTGTTGTTGTTTTTTATGCCACCGCAGCATCTGCGATGCGGTGGCATATAGCGATTCACCTGTGTGTTTGTTTGTGTGTGTGTGTGTGTGTTATATAGATTATATAGTGAACTTAAAAAATCTTCTTGTGAAAAACCACTAGTCCAATTTAAACCAAACTTGGCAGGATTGATCCTTGGGTGAAGGGCTTCCAAAGTTGTTCAAAGAATTTCATTCCATGCAGAAATCTGGTTGCCATGGCAACCAAAAGGAATTATAAGAATAATTTTAAAAAATCTTCTTGTAAAGACCCAAAAGGCCTAGAGCTTAGATATTTTGCATAAGGCATTGTCTGGTAGACCTCTACCAAGATTGTTCAAATTATAGCCCTGGGGTCCAAATCGGCCCTGCCCCGGGGGTCTTTGATTTTCACTATATGTACATATAGTAAAAACTTAAAATACCTTCTTGTGTGCAGGTACCAGGCTTAGAGGTTTGATATTTGGTATGTGTTATTATCTATAGGTACTCTACCAAAGTTGTTCAAATTTTGCCTCTAGTGTCAAAGTCAGCCCCACCCCGGGGGTCATAGGTTTTTCTTATATGTATATAGTAAAAACTTAAAAAATCATCTTCTCTAAATTCACAAAGGCTAGAGGTTAGATATTTTGCATGAAACATTGTATAGTGAACCTTTAGCAAGATTGTACACATTATAGCCCTGGGGTCAAAATTGGCCCCGCCCCGGGGGTCATTGATTTTCAATATGTACATATAGTAAAAAATCAAAAAATCTTATTGTCTGAAGGTACAAGCCTTAGAGCTTTAATATTTGTTATATGTTATCATCTATAGGTAGTCTACCAAAGTTGTTCAAATTTTGCCTCTAGTGTCAAAATTAGCCCCGTCCCGGGGGTCATAGATTTTCCTCATATGTATATAGTAAAAACTTAAAAAAATCATCTTCTCTAAATTGACAAAGGCTAGAGGTTAGATATTTTGCATGAAACATTGTGTAGTGAACCTCTAGCAAGATTATTCAAATTAAAGCCCTGGGGTAAAAATTGACCCCGCCCCTGGGGATCATTGATTTTCAGTCACTATGTCATAAAGTAAAAAATTAAAAATCCTATTGTCTGAAGGTACTAATCTGATAATAACAGATAGGTAAGTGATCTATGCATTATGGCAGTCTGTATAGAAACAAAAAAAATTGTGTTCCTACATTACTATTTAGTGTTGTATTTATGCGGTGGCATGGCATTTTTTACAAATGCAATCTTGTTTTAAAATTAAATACAAAAATAAATTTGCCAGATTTTTTTTTTCAAAGCCCTAAACATTAATTTAATAATAGGTCTATGTATAGAACATAGAGACTGTGCACTACAATATGTTTATCTTTTGTTTACTGTTCAACAGGAGCATGAATCAGAAGGTGGTAGAACGCCATTAATGAAAGCTGCAAGGGCGGGTCATCTTTGTACTGTACAGTTTCTTATCAGCAAAGGTAAGATGTTGTTTAACTTTGTATTTTGTAAAACAGGATTTTGCTTAGTAAAGGAAGAGGAGTGAATATTTTGAATAGTGAACTTCAGTAGATGTTCAGATTCCTTTTCCATGCTGTATGTTTCCCAGAATCTGTTTGGCCTTAAAACCTGCTCTCAGGAAGAAATGGATTTATTATAGGAAAATAAATGGAAAATATGTAAGAACTTGTAAAGTTCTGGAGAATTAAAATTAACCAGGAACGATGGTAGGGTAACTGTCAGCCAGTATGTCATACTATTTAAATTTACTGTAAAGTTACTGGTAATGAAAATATTAACCCACTCTTCATGAATAAAATCAATGTCAAGTGTTCAGAATAATATTCAGGATAATTTAGAGAAAACATTCATTTGAGAAATTCTGTTATTGTATAGGAGCTGATGTGAATCGTCAGACAACGACGAATGACCATACTGTATTATCCCTGGCCTGTGCTGGAGGTCACCTGGCTGTCGTAGAACTTCTCTTGGCTCACGGTGGAGATCCTACTCATAAACTAAAGGTAATATATGATATAGGCAATTACATGCTCAGATAGAGATTTTAATTATCCTCGAGTCAGTAAAAAGGCAAAATGAATACCCATTTTATAGGAATTTAGGTAGCTATTAAGCTTTAAAATTAATTTGATTTTCGTAGATGTAGATGTTGTTCTTTTTCTTTGCTACAGATTGTGAGACTCGTATACCAACCAAATAATGTTCTGGTATTCTTTTATAGAGATTTTGTCATTTTAAATGTAAGATACCTTTGCTAGCATGAACAGGTGTTAAGATTATTCCTCGTTAAGATACTGTCTTCGAATGCTGTTATTTTAATTGTGAAATGTGGTTTCTTTTAGGATGGCTCTACAATGGTGATAGAAGCAGCTAAAGGGGGACATACAACAGTTGTGAAGCTGTTGTTAGAATACCCTAACCGAGTTCTCATGAACCATGGACAGGAGCTGCCTCAGCTAACTGCTGCTGATCAGCATCTTGTAGAGGTAACTTTAGCTACAGTTTTATACTAGGATGTTCTTAAATATGTGTGATACAGGTTTCTTGCTTCAGTGAACCCACAAATAAAGGCTAGAGATTTTCTCCTGAAGTTTGCCCCGTCTTTTGTTTTTGAGATTTTATTAACAAAAAATTGTTTCCTTAGAATTTAAGAGTTTTGTTTAAACAAACAATGTGGTAGGTAGTTAATATAATTGATGAGTATTTGTAACAAGTTTGTAATTGTGTTTATATTTTATCTTCACTGGTTGAGTTTATGCTGAGCTCTATACTAATTGATGTTTTTCAGTCTCGTGTTCCAATTCATGGCTTGGCCAATATAGTTCCTCCAAGTGAGCCTGACTCTCATCCGTCTAGACCAAATAACCTCACTACCACCACTGCATGTGAACATATCGACGGTGCCTCACCCGTGAAACGTAAGGCACAAGACAAGGATATGAACATCCCGGCCAAGGCCAGCGACCAGATCTGGCAAAACATGCAAAAATCATTAAAGAAGTCTACAACTTCCAGTACAGGCAATCAACATAACATTGATGCAGCCACCAAAACAACAAAAACTTCAAACTTAACCACCTCAGGTGAACTAGCAGCCCAGATAAGTGAAAATGGAGTGATATCGGACCTTTTACCTGATGATGCAATAGATCTGAAGGCAGGAGAACGTTTAGAAGCAATCATTAGTAATGTTATGGCAAAGGAATTGATAAATACTACATCAACTAGGGAAGAGCAGATTTTAAGAAAGCAACAAATTTTAGAAGAGTTACAAAAAGTGGAGAGGGAGTTACAGGAGAAAGCCCATCAGCAGTTGTTGATAACCGCCCAACATCAGCAGCAACAACAACAACAATTGCAACAGGCGTTACAATCAAGACAACCTTTACACCAGGTTAATATTGTTTTGTATCAGTCTTATTGGGCATGTTGTAAACTAAAAGTGACTTTTAAGCAAATTTTTTATTCTTTCCATTAAAGTTTTCTGAAATTTTTAAAATTAGGCTTATGATACAGTTTATTGTTGTTGCAATTTGGTTAATTAAAATAGGTTCTGTGATTGTTAAAGAATGCAGATGTGTAGAGAGTTTTGAATTTAAGGATTTTCTTTCATCCTCAAAAGTCTGGATGCTCTATTGTTAAAAGAAATCCTGTTTTACTAAAGGTATTGTTACCTACTTTTAACATATTAAGTATTTTCTGCCTTTTTCATAATACTGAATTTGTTTTCCTGTGTAAAACATGTAGTTTTATGCTGAGATATATGTATTTGTAGGCATTACAGAAACAATTAGAGGCCCAAAAGAAAAAAATAAGTGTACCTAGTCAACCAGTGGTGCCAGTTCCAACTACTTCGACAACTGACGTCCCAGAGTCATCGATGTCAAACAACCTAGATAAGCAGGCCTCAAGAACTGGCACCGAAGTCTCTAAATCAAATTTAAAGCCTAATATCTCAGAAGCATCCAGCAGTTTACCTTGTACACCCTCTGTTGATCAATTAAAACCACCATCAGACGGGGGCGTAGCTGAAAAACAGCAGAAGCCGCCCAGTGGGAACCAGTCAGAAAATGGTGCCAATCATAGTCAGACTAATGGGGAGGAGGCCGGGAAGAAGAATACTGTTGGAAATGGTAATAACACTGGAAAGATGAACGGTAGTTTAATAAGCACGAATGGCGCTGTGCAATCCCATAATGGAGGTTTGTTTGTTATTATTTTTTGTAGTATACAGCTTTTAGTTGTTCTGTTTTATGTTTATAGCGAATACGATTTACCTATGGTAGAAATGAATAATAAATTTAATGAATGTATTACTTTCTCTTAGGATATTGTATATTTTAATGCTTTTTGTTGTTACACATTTTGTCAACAACAAAAAAGAAAAGAAAGAAAGGTAATTAAGAACTGGAAAATGAAGACATGTAAAATTCATCATACAGGAAGTAGTCATATGTTTGCCACTTACGCCATTTTATACTTTGTTTCACAGGTAGCCAGTCCAGTCAGGTCAGTTCTCAACCGTCACGACCTCCTCTACCCACTGCCAACCAGCTTATCAACAATCTCCCTACAATGGCCCAAAACATCCCCCTCCCTCAGCCCCCGATACCAGTTCCCCCTCAGAATCAAGCGCCCCCAAAGCCTCCTCAGCTCACCCTTAGTCAACAACAGCAGTTAGAGCAGCAGCTGCAGCAGTTACAACTTCAGCAGCATCAACAACAACAGACAGTGCTCAATCAACCGTTTGTGTTGAACGAGAATCAGCGGCAGACTTTACAGAATCTAATTATGCGGCAACAGCAGGAGGCTCAACAGCTAGCACAGCAAACCTCACTACAGTTTCCACAGCTTCAACTTACACCTCAGCAACAAGATCATCTGTTTCAAGTAAGTCTGATCATCTGTTTCAACTAGGTCTCTTCCTATATATCTGCCAGATACACTTCATGAAAATGATAGGTTGATGGGCTAGAGACTATTCTGTCAAAGTTTTAAAGTTTTATTTCTTGATGATCATATTTTGTTCAAGATTTGAAATCTGTTTAGTCCAATATCTGTAAACGAGACGTACAAGATAATTTTTAGATAGATGTTTTTGAAACTAATTTGTGCGTTTAAATTATACTATGTATTGCCAAATGCCTGACATTGTTTTATCTTATCTAAGAAATTGATCTAAATGAAGTTTAGCCTCTCAATTTTCTATTTTCTTAGTTCAAAAGACATGCAGTTGAAAGTTTATAATTTACATTTGAAGTTTTTCAGTATTATTATGCCTGTTTCAGGTGTTATCTCAACAGCAGTTTACTCCTCAACAATTACAACAGGCTCAGCAAGCTGTAGTTGCCCAGCAACAGGCGCAGCAGCAACAGTTTGCTATCACCTCCCAACAACAGGCAGTAGCCCAACAGGTCCAACATCAAAATCTACTCCAACAAGCTTCAGCTCTCAATCCTCAGTTCTCACAAGCAAACCAACTGTTGTTTAACCAGCAACAACATCAGCAGTTACTGCAGCAACAGCAACAAGCTCAATTGTTCCAGCAACAGTTGCAGCAGATTAAACCTCCAGTCGTGCCACAGACACAAAAACCTGTTACCCAGAGGAAAGCGCTTTTACCGTTGTCGCAGTTAAACCCTGATACAGGAATGCTAGGTATCGAGACCGTAACACCTCCCCCATCCACTCCGTTAACGCCCAATCCATCACCAGCTTCACCGGACAGTATTTCACCGTTGTATACACCGATAGATCTGGATGCCCAGACTGAGAGCAATCATGATACGGCACTGACCTTGGCTTGTGCCGGAGGTCACTCGGAACTGGTTACTCTCCTACTCTCCAAGGGTGCTGATATTGAACATAGGGATAAAAAAGGTACACTACATATTACATTACTATTTCTTAAATGTTTACATTCATCAAGACAATTCCTGTTGTTATTATCTAAAAGCTATATTTATTTGATATGATACGCATAACTGCAGTGATGTTATTTATATGTTTATAATAAATTATTTGTTTATTCATGCATGGATTTGCTATATGCTTTGAAATGGCAAAAAAAGAAAACAAAGGCTGTGCAAGAATTGTCATAAACCATTCTTCAAACCTTGATTTCAAAGACTAGAGTCTGTTAAAAATTTCTAATTTTGTTAGCTCATCTGTCACAAAGTGACAGGGTGAGCTTTTGTGATCGCTTTTCGTCCGCCGTCCGTCCGTCCGGCGTCCGTCCGTAAACTTTTGCTTTAAATGACATCTCCTCATAAACCACTAAGCCAATTTCATCCAAACTTCACAGGAATGTTCCTTTGGTGGTCACCTTTAAAAATTGTGCAAAGAAATTAATTCCATGCAGAACTCTGGTTGCCATGGCAACCGAAAGAAAAATCTTTAAATATCTTCTTTTAAACAACCCTAAGAGCTAGAGCTTAGATATTTGGCATGAAACATCTTCTAGTGAGTGTCTACCAAGTTTGTTCAAATAAAAGCCCTGGGGTCAAAATTGGCCCCGCCCCAGGGGGTCATTGATTTTCCCTATATGCATATAGTAAAAACTTAAAAAATCTTTTAAAGAACCATAAGAGCTAGAGCTTAGATATTTGGCATGAAACATCTTCTAGTGGATGTCTACCAAGTTTGTTCAAATAAAAGCCCTGGGGTCAAAATTGACCCCGCCCCAGGGGGTCATTGATTTTCCCTATATGCATATAGTAAAAACTTAAAAAAATCTTCTTTTAAAGAACCCAAAGAGCTAGAGCTAAGATATTAAGCATGAAACATCTTCTAGTGAGTGTCTACCAAGTTTGTTCAAATTAAAGCCCTGGGGTCACAATTGGCCCCGCCCCGGGGGGTCATTGATTTTCCCTATATGCATATACACTGGAGCCGCGATATAGCGCTCATGTTGGGGTCCATGATCTCAAGACAGCGTTGTAACGAGTAACTTTTTATAACGCTCATTGTGTAATTATAGATAAATATATATAAATATCGCATTACCCCACCCACCGCCGAAACATATAACGCTTGTTAGTGGAAATGATTGTTTACTTACCTTACAATGGATATCAGTCCAAGCTTTTTTATATATTATTATTAATTATTTTGTAAAGCATTACTGAATATCTTTAATATAAACATGAAATTTACGAATTAAAAATATAAACCTCGAATGTACAATTGTTTATAAATTTCCAGTAAAACAGCGGTGTTAACGTGTGTTATGTGTGGTCATGAAAATTGATACCTAGTGGATGGGACTAAATTAATCGTCTTTCCTGCTGTCTCTTGTGAAAAAATCAGTCATCCTCAACAACTTTTTTGCCGATAGATTGAAAGTAATTGCTTTTTAAGATTAATTGTACGCTTGGGTGATTTACTTTACTCTTCGGTGTTTGCATGTTTTAGCTAACAGTTTGATACCTGACTGATCAACAGTTCAAAATGAACAAAAGAGTGGATTAACGCTTACCTGTGTATGACTTCACACCTTCTTATCATGAGTGACGTAATTATGACTGTTTATTGCACTCGACTGACACATTGAACAAGCGTTATAGTGGATAAGGTGCGGTATTGATATACATGAAAAAAAATTATAATCGGCGAAAAATACGATTTATTTTCGGGAGCCAAGGCATATGAGCGTTCTACTGAGATTAGCGCTATACTGAAGAGCCCTATATCGCGGCTCCAGTGTAGTAAAAACTTAAAAAATCTTCTTTTAAAGAACCATAAGAGCTAGAGCATAGATATTTGGCATGAAACATCTTCTAGTGAATGTCTACCAAGTTTGTTCAAATAAAAGCCCTGGGGTCAAAATTGACCCCGCCCCAGGGGGTCATAGATTTTCCCTATATGCATATAGTAAAAACTTAAAAAATCTTCTTTTAAAGAACCCAAAGAGCTAGAGCTAAGATATTTAGCATGAAACATCTTCTAATGAGTGTCTACCAAGTTTGTTCAAATAAAAGCCCTGGGGTCAAAATTGGCCCCGCCCCAGGGGGTCATTGATTTTCCCTATATGCATATAGTAAAAACTTAAAAAATCTTCTTTTAAAGAACCGTAAGAGCTAGAGCTAAGATATTTAGCATGAAACATGTTCTAATGGGTGTCTACCAAGTATGTTCAAATAAAAGCCCTGGGGTCAAAACTGGCCCGGCCCGGGGGGTCATTGATTTTCCTTATATGTGTATAGCAAAAACTTAAAAATCTTCTTTGAAAGAAACCAAATAACTAGAGTTTAGATATTAAGCATGAAACATCTTTAAGTAAATATCTACAAAGTTTTGTTCAAATAAAAGCCCGGGGGTCAAAACTGGCCCTGCCCCAGGGGTGTCATTGTTTTTAACTATATGTGTATAGTAAAAACTTTAAAAATCTTCTTTTAAAAAACCCAATGAGCTAGAACTTAGATGTTTAGCATGAAACATCTTCTTATGGGTGTCTACCAAGTCTGTTCAAATAAACAAATAAAAGCCCTTGGGTAAAAATTGGCCCGGGGGTGGGGGGCCTATATACAGGTGAGCGACCTCAGGGCCATCATGGCCCTCTTGTTTAATTGGAATGTTTTCGAATTTGTCTTTGTCTATATAACTGCACAACACAAGATACTTTGTCTATTTTTATGGCAGTGATTTTTCTCACTTAATTGGTAAGAGGCCTAAGCCTCTTGATTTTGGGAAAAATTATCGCTATAAATGCTGACATGGGAAGTAAAAAGTTCAGATTTTTGGGAAAACTGCATGATTTTAAAGATAATTCAATTGGGAAGAGGCATTTTTTCGGAGTCTGTTATATAAGTAGGAAAATTACTGTTATATTGTCGTAAAATTTCAAAGGAACTTCAAGATCTGTAAATCTCACATTTAAAATTTCAGGTTTTACACCACTAATACTGGCCGCGACTGCAGGTCATACTGACGTAGTGGAGATATTGTTAGAACATGGTGCTGATATTGAAGCCCAGTCTGAGAGAACGAAAGATACGCCACTCTCTTTGGCATGTTCTGGTGGTAGATACGAGGTATGAGTTTTGACAGTGCGTTTTACGTCGCACTTTTGACCATTTGTTGAAGTGCCTGGATTCTCTGCAATAGCAATTGTATACTTTATTTATTTACAACAAGTAATTGCTGGTCAGATTTAAGTTCCTAAACTCGTCATCAAAATTTGTTCATATCAGTATGAAATAGGCATTTATTGAAAAGAATTTTACGTAGCAATTAATGATGATATATGCGCTGATTAGTTCCAATATAAAACAAAGAAATTGTCAATAAATATAAAAAATTGGGTAAATTTTACATGCTTTGTTAGGTGAATTGAGATCTGTTCTATATTACTACAGAGTTCATCTTTATTATTGTTTTCAAGGTTGTGGAGCTACTTTTACTTCGAGGGGCGAACAAAGAACATCGCAATGTGTCCGACTATACCCCTCTCAGCCTAGCAGCATCTGGGGGCTTTGTTAATATCATCAAGTTACTTCTCTCACATGGAGCAGAGATCAACTCCAGGTTGGTTTATATAGTTAACCTGACATAATAAAGTTTGTAGTTGTTCAGCGAATAATAAATTTTTATAAACTGATAAAGGATATATAATATAAATAAAATGTTGAACCTTTATTAAAAATTGAGTTTTTATATACTTAAAGGGAAACAACTGATAAATTAAAAGTCTTAAAATTGTTTAGATTATCTCTCTAAAGTAATTTCTCTATATTTAAAAATAGATACATGTAATCTATTTAAAAAAAGATTTTAATATACTATCTTATGGTGGCAATGTGGTAGAAGTTATGTTTCAACTATTTTTTAGGACTGGGAGTAAATTGGGTATATCACCACTGATGTTAGCCGCAATGAACGGTCATACTGCAGCTGTTAAACTCCTCCTAGATATGGGTAGTGACATTAATGCACAGGTAATTCTTACTTTTTTATTTATTTTTTTTTTTTACTTTAACAACTTCACTTAAATTTCATGTGTGATTCATTTTATATATTTTGATGTTTTATTCATGACTGAATGGCTGGTTATCAGTAACTTCTTTTGGAGAATCACTCTAAAATTTCTAGTATAAATGTGATTGACCTTTATAAAGGGCCAGTGGAGCAAGAGATATTTTTATCTGTTAATAACTTCATCATATAGACAATTGGTTTGATCCTCACCATAGTTTGTAACATGGTCCACTGTCAGGTTTGCTTAAATAGAATTGTTTGGCCCCTTTTCTGACCTTCTAGAGCTGAAAATGGATACAAAATGTAAATAACACTTTGTGAATTTATGAAGTGATCATAGCCAAGCATTGTCATAGTATTGTAATGAGCCTCAGTTTGTGGGAAAATTTGAATTTTCTTGGCTAAGGGACCAAAATAGGTAAAAATGAATGGATTGTTACTAAAGTTGTCAGTAGCATTTAGGATAAACTTTACTTGAAAAAAAAAGCATTTGAGCAATTTTTTTCACTAAAGTTATTGATAGTTCAACGCTGAATGTAGAATATGGTATAGATAAATTGCCCATTGCATACTACTTAAACTATCAGTGCAGGTAAAGTTTGGGGAAATGTCTTCTTTAAATCAAATATAACTTTCTGTTCTGCAGTCCTTAGTCATCACAATTTGCACAAAGTGTTAGATTTCAATGTATGCCATAGTTTAGCTAACCACCTAAAAGTAAGAGATTGCATGTACTTAAATTAAATGTATACTTGTTAGTCCCCTACCGGTTTACCGGAGGGGACTTTAGGTTTACCCTCCGTCCGTCTGTCTGTCCGTCTGTCAGTCCGTCCGTCCACAAAACTGGATCCCGCGATAACTTGAAAAGTACCGAAAATATTTTTATGAAACTTGATATATGGATAGATGGCAGTATGGAGATTATGCACGTCTTTTTCTTTTCTTCCTGAAAATATGGCAATTTTACACATAAACTGGATCCAGTGTTAACGCAAAAAGTACTGGAAATATTTTTATGAAACTTGAAATATGGGTAGATGGCAGTCTGGAGATTATGCACGTCTTTTTCTTTTCTTCCTGTGTTGAAAATTCTGGTTGCTATGGCAACAAATAGACTGAAAATATGGCAAATTTTACACATAAACTGGATCCAGTGTTAACGCAAAAAGTAATAGAAATATTTTTATGAAACTTGTAATATGGGTAGATGGCAGTCTTGAGATTATGCATGTCTTTTTCTTTTCTTCCTATGTTGAAAATTCTGGTTGCTATGGCAACACATAGACTGAAAATATGGCAAATTTTACACATAAACTGAATCCAGTGATAACTCAAAAAGTACTGGAAATATTTTTATGAAACTTGACATATGGGTAGATGGCAGTCTTGAGATTATGCATGCCTTATCTGTTCTTCCTATTTTGAAAAAATAGTGGTTGCCTTGGCAACAAATAGGCTTAAAACATGGCAAATATAACAATATTTGTGATTAGTCAAAAAGAGCTGAAAATGTTTATGAAATTGCATCTTTAATTCAAGAGTTATCTCCTCTTTAAGAATTTTGCTTTTAAAAATGTTATATTTTGGTAACAGGGATGTTTCAGATATTAACTTTAGAGTGTCCTTCAGTCCGTCTGTCTGTCTGTTCATAAAAACTGTTTCCTGTGATCACTTTTAAAGAACTTTTCCAACAAATTTACTTAAAATAGAGAAAAATTGAAACATTAGTGAATGGCCAATGGCCCTTCAGAATGTTGATAGGGTTCTAACCGGTAGGGGACTTATGGATTGCTTGCAATACTATGATAATTGCTTGTTTAACTAAACATATCTCTTTATTTCAGATCGAGACAAATAGGAATACGGCATTGACCTTGGCATGTTTTCAAGGTCGTCATGAAGTTGTAAGTCTTCTAGTGGACAGGAGAGCTAACATTGAACATCGTGCTAAGGTAATTTTCTATATACAATATCACACTTGACAAGTAATTATCTGTTACATTTTCAGTCAGTTTGGAAACAAAGTATGTAGTATACACATACAGTCTGTTTTATAAAAATAAGATATTCTCCTTTTTCTTTGCACAAAAGTTGTTATCTGATACTGACTATATTAACATTGTGAAGAAATGAGGCATAGCGAGATTTCTTAGGGCAGATAAATTTACTGTCCTCTTGAATTAACTTTTTAGATATTCAAATGAAAGTTGTTATTTACATAAAGATATCTTGACCACTTGTGCTGAGCATCTTGGCTTTCTAAAAAAATGACCAAAGACTTGGTGAATTACAAAGAGAAAAAATATCCTTTTTAAGCAGGCATGTTATAGCAGTCTGTCAAATTGGATTCAGAAAGGCGTAAATTTGAGAGAAAACAACTTTAACTAAAAATTTATCTTTTTTTTTTTTTTACAAAAGGGATTTTATTTGTATTCACAGACTGGTTTAACTCCACTAATGGAAGCAGCATCCGGAGGGTATGTAGAAGTGGGTCGTGTCTTGTTAGATAAAGGGGCAGATGTAAATGCCCCTCCGGTACCGTCATCGCGTGACACGGCTCTCACTATAGCAGCTGATAAGGGGCATTATAGATTCGTAGAGTTGTTACTGTCCAGGCATGCAGCGGTTGATGTGAAAAATAAAAAAGGCAATTCACCACTGTGGCTTGCATGTAATGGTGAGTGTTTTATATTGTAAATTTTCCACAGTTGTGTAAAAAAGTGATAGTGTTTTGTTGTTGAGGTTTGTGATTATCAATCAAGATGAACATCATTAAAATTTAAATATGTAGGTCCTTGTGCCTGAGGCGTTGCCTTTTAGGGTTGAGGCATCAAAATTGTAGCCACCCTTTAGACTAAACTGGTTCAAATTACTGGATTATATGCATCTCTTAGCTCCAGCAGGTGAGGTGGTTTTGAATCCTGGTGTTGCTTTAAGTTTGTAACATCCAGTGTTAGCAAATATCATCTTTCCTGTTTCATTGTCATATGACCTAAGTTGTGTTGATGTGCCATAAAACCAACAAGACAAATATAATATATGTTTGTCTCTTCAACTCAAAAACAATATTAACAGTAGTCGAAGTTTTCAGGAAAAGCCTATGTTCTCTGCCATTTGTGCTGTATATGTGGTCATTGTTAATATTTATGAAATTAAGATGTGGACATTTTTAAATATTATATTTGGGCATTATGAAAGAGAACTATGTATTTTATAGGCGGACATTTAGACGTGGTTCAGTTATTGGTGACGGCCGGTGCGGATATAGACAGTCAGGATAACCGGAAGGTCTCGTGTCTAATGGCAGCGTTCAGGAAGGGTCATATAAAGGTTGTTAAGTGGATGGTGAAACATGTGAATCAATTCCCATCCGATACTGAACTATCTAGATACATTGCTACCATCACTGATAAGGTAAATACAGTTTCAGTGCATAAAAAAATTTACTTTACAAGAAATTTTAGTTACAGATGAATAATTAATTGGTTTAAATAATAAAGTAAAACTGAGAAGAGTATTAAAATGTATGAAACCATAAGTAAAGATAAGTTTATGATGTCAGATTTCATATATTAAAAGCGTTTTCTCTCTAACTTAGCATCAGATTGTAATCCTGGAGTTGCAGGTTTGATCCACAGGTGTGGTAAAATTTCTCCAGGACATTGAGTCTAATGGTCATTGGTCTCTCACCACTAATTGTTGAGTCAGAAGTCACTTGAGATTAGTAGTCATTTAGTAAATTACTTTAGGCGAAATTGGTAATTACTGGTTAGTTATTCAGGAAAGCAGGTTATGGTATGACCAATAATATGTTAAAATCGACGTAAAACCAGATAAACTTCGGATACAAGCAGTTTCGTAAAGAGTTAAACCAAATGAATCATTTGGGTAATCTTACGAAAATCAGTAAACAAATTGATACCATTTCAATTATTTGGACATACGATACGATATAGATAATTATATGGATGATATATTTTCACAAAGATGATGAAATAAGTAAACTATATTAAACAAACACTTCACCTGTAACTAACAGGATTTGCAGAAGAAATGTCAGCAGTGTATGGAGATAATAGTTAGTGCTAAAGATCGTCAGGCCGCGGAAGCTAACAAGAACGCTACCGATCTATTGGAAGAGCTTGATAAAGAGAGGCAAGAGGAAGAAAGTAGGAAAGCTGCAGCTGCCAAGAAACGAGAGAAAAAGAAAAAGAAGAAAAAGCAGAAGCAAGAGTCTAAGGAGACCGAACAAGGGTAAGGTTTCAAATGAGATTGAGTCTAAAAAAAGATTTGTGTTCCTGTACTCATAGCTTGGCAATGGTTTTTTTTGTGTGACAAAGCTGAGTGATTAGTATTCCTATTCTGTTTTTGTTTGGTCTTGATGAAGGTCAAGTTTGACCGAAACTAGTTGACACTAATAAAATATTGTAAACCTGTGCTGGTGTTGACATGTATTTCTTTTTTAGCTTGAACTTACATTGGTTGACTGTTTTTCTTGTGTAAAAAAGTGGAGAAAATTAAGATTTTGTGATTGCTTTATTACCATATTTTTAATGTACCGGATGGCCAAATATACCAAAGGAACTGACAGTTTTTGTTTATTTCATTTTAACTATAACTCGTATAAATGTTATTTATTTCAGCAGTAATAGTAAGAATTCCACACCTGAACCAGAGTCCGAGGATTCCCAACAGATGGAGGTGGAGAAAGAAAAACTGGAGGAGAAGTTGGTGATACAGCCTCCTTCAGCTACAACAACTTCCACTCTAGGTAAATTACATTAAGGTTTAAAATATGATATTAATGCTTTAAACTGATGATTTTGGGGAGTGTTTATTAGTATTTTAGCAGATGATTTCCTAATCATTTTATTTGAGAAGTGTAACTATAATGTGTGAGATTATGTTTTTTGGAGCATATTCACCCTTGCCACTCTAAATGAAATATCTTAAACATCTTTCCATTAGGGCAAATATTTTTAGGTAAAATTTCAAAGTATATACTGACTGAATAGCAAACAGTGCAGACCATGTTCAGGCAACTCTGATGTGCTGTTTGATGTTGGTTGGTACTGGTTGCATGGGTTTATAAATATTGTGTATATATTTTTTCAGACTTGTACTGCCAGTAGAGTCAGTACAACTGAAAAAGCTATAATGTCTAACCAGATTCTATTCTGTTGATTCTCAGTTTAAGTATTTTTGAAATCCCTTATACTTCTTATTCTGCATGGATAAATTAAATTCTTTGTATTCATTGAAAGTAAAAAAAATAAACTTAAAACATAAGTTTTTAAATGATAAATGACCTCTATATATACATCTTTCTGTTACAGGTCTAAGCTTACCCACTTCAACTGAACCTATCTATACTAAAGCTAAAGGTCGTAACAAAAAATCTGAGAAAAGGAACAGCAAGAATGAGTCTGAAATGAATAACATGGAGGAAGACAGGTTGACTCAAGACGAAAACAAAGATCCACGGAGTAACAAGTCGGATAACTCTTCATCCAGTAACAACAAACTGGAGAGTGTTTCTAAAACGGAGTCGAAGAAAAACAAGAAGAATAGGAAAGAGAGAGAGAAAGATCAGTTACAGACCATCGGGAAGGAAGAGAGTACAGATGAACGGACGCCAAGTCTGGGATCTGGTCGTATCACTGCTCCGGCTGAAAGTGACTCGAGTAATAAAGGAAGGTCGTTAACATCCAGCAATAGGCGGAAAAAAGGCGAGAAAGGACAATTGAATTGCACGACAGGTAAATTATGAAAGTTATAGTAACATTGTTAGTGAGATATGATAATGTAAGATTTTAGTTAAGAGAATTAAAAAAAAAGTTGAGATGCATGATATTGTGATTTCATAATTTATGTTTGATGTGTGCACATCTGTCTGGTTCCGAGATTTTAAAACATCTTACAGATTTGTTTACTGAGGTGAATTCCCTGACCATTATGGTAATTATTGTAAAGTTTTAGAAATAAAATTTTGTTTTCTCTCCATTTCAGCCATTGGGGATTTAGACGACTTTGGTAATCTTCCATCAATATCTGATAAAGACATTGAAAAGCTCAGAAAGAATGTGGAAAAAACCAAAAGTAGTCATGTGTAAGTGCTTTCAGTTTACAGAAACCTATAACCTTGCATGTTGACATTTCTTAAGCTGATATTAAGTGTTGTAATTTTGAATTGTTAGACTATATCCTTATTGAAATATTTTTGACTCTAGGGTTCTGTTATAGACCTTTGGTTAACCCATTACCAGATGCCCTTCTACGCCTTTTTTACCTCCCCCACTTTTGCTTTTTCAAATGGTGAAAAAATGCCTTATTTAGGCCCCGAAACACTTGTTTTTGTTTGAGAAATTTTGTTTAGACAATTGACCACTTTTTAGCGCAGCCCCCCCATCCAAAAGATACGTCAGGGGGTTGCCAGAAGATGTGCCCCCTTCTGTTTGGGGGGGTTTGAAGGGGGCGGATGCCCCCTCATCGCTAAGAAAATTTTGGACTTGTGGGAGGTTAAAAATGGCCCCAGGTCGATCATAAGGTAACGTGTAACCAATGCTGAAAAGCCTTGACTCTATCTCAATCCATTGAGAAGTGGCAGCACTTTGAAATCAATTTTGATGGAAAAAATCTACACCAAATAGTGATATTTGGCAATTTTGAGATGTCCCCTCGTTGCTATGGTAACAGTAAATTTCAGACTGAGCATGTTGTTACAAAGGCAATGGTCCAGTCAACATTTGTGCCAAGTTTGATTAGTATTGAAGCAGTTTTTATAGTTTTATAGCAACTTGAACTTGTAACAGGAGACTATTCAATGAAAACATCCATTTTTCACAAAATGCTCATGGGGTAATGGGTTAAGAGCAATTGCCTGTAAGAACATCTTCTGTTCCACCCGGTTTGAAGTTTTAGGGTTCAAGGTCATTTAGACTTAGGCTTAGAAATGATAAATTACCCTGCTTATTAGTTTGTGGAATGTATTAAGCTATGTCAGAACAACTTAAAGCAACCATATTGTACACTAATAAAAATTTGTTTTCCCTTTAAATTATAAAAAATTAGGCACTACATGTATATTTATACAGTAATGTTAAAATTTTATTGTACTTTCAGGGAGAAAACACCTTATGAAAAGGCCCAGGAGGCAAGCAATCCCAGTATGCTGTCAGTGAAAACCTCGCCTGCTCTTGTGAATAGCCCTAAACGTGGACAGAAAAAGGAAGATGGTTGGAAAGAAGTTATCCGAAAGTAAGTTTTTATAGTTGCATTGAGCTTACAGAAAAAAATCTCCAAGTCTTGAAACCAAAGACAAGCCTTTGTTCATATTTCTAAGTTGCAGTTCTGTTCTTATAAGTCAATGTTTGTGCTTTCTATATGTCTATATCCTTTGATAGTCCTCTTAATAGTTATTGAAGTGGTTTCATTCTTTGTCTGAGAAAAAATAAAATGTTCACATATTTTCTCAACAGAAGCTCAAAGGCCAAGATCTTTGCAGTCCTGTACAAACCTGATGCTACTTGGCACAAAGCTTATGTTTTTGGCATGCAGTGCTGTCTGCTAATCCAGAAAATATTTTAATTTATGCCTATGAAATAACAAGTAGGTCTGTCCCAGTGCTACTTTCATGTGACTAAAGGGGTTGAAAATTAAGATAAAGACTAAAAGGCAGACTTAATATTTTGTTGTATGTTGAATTATGTGGCAGTCTGCAAAATTGCTTTAGATTAAAGTGTTAAGGTCATATGTTTAAAACGAAAATTATCTCCTGTATCTGCAAGGTCCAGTTCTAAGGAACTTATATATTTGGTATGGAACACTGTCTCGGCAATAAATAATGATACTGTTAGAGCAACTTGGACCTGATAAGTAGTTAAGTTGATTTATATTGGTATATATAATCAATTGTATGTCACATGATTTCATTAAAATCATCACCCACATGGCAATCTGTCACCTAGCAGTAAATCACACTTCAAGTTAACTTGGAAAGCTAATGATCTGTACAATTAGTTTACGAGTTATAATTCAAATAATCTTATACTGATAATTTTAAAACTAAAGTTAAATAAATAGAATGTTCAATATTTTATTATATTGATCAGAATTTTTGTGGTGGTATGTTATTGGAGCTTTAAAATATGTGCTGAAATTTGATTTTAGGTCTAAGAAAGTGCAAGTTCCAGCATCGGCCATCAGTCGTGTGATTGGTCGAGGAGGGAGCAATATTAACGCTATTCGGGAAGTTTCGGGAGCAAATATTGATGTAGAGAAGAACAAGGGTTCAGGAGAAAGAACCGTAACAATCAAGTATGTGTTAAAACAATCGTTAAAATGTTCAACAGATGTTACTTTAAGTCTTTTGTTTGTGAACAAGCCACAGTTTATTGAATTGGCAGATGGTGTCATCAGGCAAATGTATCTTTGAAATCTTAAGAGTAATTTAATCAATTAAAAGCTATCGACATAGTTTAAGATTTAATATTTCATACATGTAAGTGTCGGGTGATTGTAATGCAAAAATTTCTAGAAAGAATTGATAGTATAAAGTTTTCATTGGAATAAGGTCAAAATGTAAGTACTAAAATGCCATATGGATGTTCTGAGAGTGGTTCCACTCGCTACATAAAGCTTGGTTCTACATAACTGCATAAATGTCTGTTGTTTAAATTATAGGTGTCGAATATTTATTATGCCCCCACATAGTGGGAGCATATAGCGTTGCACTTGTCCGTCCGTACGTCTGTCCGTCCGTACGTCTGTCCGTCCGTCCATCCGTCCGTACGTCCCAAAATCTTGTGAACGCAACTCCTCTTAAACCGGATGGCAGATTTTGCTTAAACTTTCAGGGATGATCAACCTTAATGTGTAGATGGTAGTAAAGGAAGGAATTTTCGCTGCGACCAAATTTAACCGAATTATGGCCCTTTGTTGATTTTTTTCACCATATACCATATAGAAATTTTGTGAACGCAACTCCTCTTAAACCGGATGGCAGATTTTGCTTAAACTTCCAGGGATGAACAACCTTAATGTGTAGATGGTAGTAAAGGAAGGAATTTTCGCTGTGACCAAATTTAACAGAATTATGGCCCTTTGTTGATTTTTTCACTATATACCACATAGAAATTTTGTGAACACAACTCCTCTTAAACCGGATGGCAGATTTTGCTTAAACTTTCAGGGATGAACAACCTTAATGTGTAGATGGTAGTAAAGGAAGGAATTTTCGCTGCGACCAAATTTAACAGAATTATGGCCCTTTGTTGATTTTTTCACTATATACTATGTAGAAATTTTGTGAATGCAACTCCTCTTAAACCGGATGGCAGATTTTGCTTAAACTTCCAGGGATGAACAACCTTAATGTGTAGATGGTAGTAAAGGAAGGAATTTTTGCGGCGACCAAATTTAATACAATTATGGCCCTTTGTTGATTTTTTAACTATATACCACATATAAGTTGTCAGTGGGGGCATCCGTGTCCTTTGGACACAGTTCTAGTAATTTTGATATATTTAACTTTTTCAGGGGTTCAGCGGAGGCAACAAGACAAGCCCATGCCTTGATCACAGCTTTGATCACTGACCCTGACAAGGAGCTCACTGAAATTTTACCTAAAGCGAAGCAGAAACCTCCCGCTGAAAACAAGAGTTTGTATTTTATCCCTCCTAGTGATAACCTGATGCCTACCAGCGGTCCAACGTCGCAGTCTAGTGGTACGTCTCAGCAAAAATCTTCAAATAAAACTCTAGCACCTAGACTACAACAGCAGGCTGCTATGACGAGTGGAAATGTAGCAAGGTCAATAGGTCAAGGTCAGAGCATGCAAAGTGCTGGAATGGTTTGGGGAAGCTCTCCGGCGCCAGGTTCTGTATCGCCTCGTAGAAGTGTGGGTAAAGTTTCAGCTGGAGCACCGTATCCTGTTCCTGTTGCAATGAATGGTCCATTATCGGTTGATAAGTCGAATGTTACAAGGCAGTTGTTTTCAGGGCCAGTTCCCGAGCGTAGAGGTGGATTTGGGAGTCCATCTGCTGCAACAACTGTTGTGACTATGTCAAATGTTGCAGGTCCAATACCAGCCTCTCCGCCAACAATTTACAGACCGGATGGTAGATTACAACACCATAGTCGAGGTAACAGTCAGGGGAAAATTTGGGCCCTGGGAAAGGAAAGGTTTCAGAGACCATTTTCTGGTTTCACCAAAACATGAGCCTCAACCACTCCAATATTTTAACCAGTCACTTTCAACTATCACCACTAGACTTTCATCGGGTAATACCAGTCTTTAAAAAAGGGCATCATTGGGTTCTCCCGTTTGTAACTTTTTTAAATGCTTGAGACTCCTAGGCAAAAAAGATGACAAACCCTTTAAAAGAAGAATGAATTTTTCCAGTGTTTCAGCAGCCCGGGGTTTTTCCCACGTTTTTTGGAAGCACACCATTTCACCAAACCAAAAATCTCCCGATTGCTTTACAGGCTAAGGACCCGGGGTTAAACCCTTTAGGGATACCAGTGGGCCGAGAATGATGTCACCCCAGGATATGAACCCAGGTTTTAGAGCACCGGGATTCCCAATGCCTTTACAAATGATGGAGATGAATATGCCAATGCAAGGATTTCCAGGTTCACAGGGTTTTCAAGGTTTCACTGGTCCGCAAATGCACCAGGTTTTTCAGAATCAAAGTCCGGACATGTCACCAAGATCTAGTCAGTCCAGTACAGCTGGCCTGTCACCTCGTTCTAATAGTTCTGGGTTTGATCCTCAAATGGCTGCCAACCAGAAAGAAGAATATACAACTCCTAATCAGCCTATGACACTGCCTAAGATCAATAGTTCTCTGAATCCTAATGCACCAGATTTTACTTCAAGATCAATACCTGGTGGGAACCCATTTCAAGTTCCTGGTGGCCCTCCAAACTTTCAAGGTGCAGGATTTTCCGTTCCTCCTATGTACCAGCATGAATTGGCAAAACAACTCCTGTCCGTTTTTAACAACCTAGGACCTAGTCAGGGTAACCCTTTAAGAGCCCATCCTAGCCGGGCAAGGGAAACCCGGGGAAATCCATTTTATGGGAGTCAACAAAACCCCCCAAAAAGGTTTACCAGAAATGGGCCAAACTTGTACAACCCTTTGCATCTGGCAAAAAACCCGCACCCGGAATCCCGGGCCCCTCGGGAATTTTTTTTCACCTCCGTAGCACCTAGGGCCCTTTTCCCAAATTTCCATGCAAGGGAGACCAGTAGTGCACCATCTGGAGGGGAATGCTTCCCAAAAGGGAATATTTTTTTTAACAAAATTTTACACAAACTTTAATTTATATTTGTTTAAAAATTTATTTTTATGCCCCCATTTTGAAAAAAACGGCCTATATTGCCTTTTCACTTGTCGGGCCCTAGACCAAAAGGTTTTCCCCCATTTAACAAAACCCTTTTGGGCCAGGAAAATTCAAACTTGTATGGTGATTGGTCATGACCAGTAGATGACCCCTATTGATTTTGGGGTCAAGGGGTCAAAGTCAAGGTCACATTGACCTTGAAAGCAAAAAACGGTTGCCGATCAATAACTAAAGAACCTTAAGGCCTAGGAACTTCAAACTTGGTATGGTGATTGGTCATGATCAGTAGATGACCCCTATTGATTTTTGGGTCAAGGGTCAAAGGTCAAGGTCACATTGACCTTGAAAGCAAAAACGGTTTCCGATCAATAACTAAAGAACCTTAAGGCCTAGGAACATCAAACTTGGTATGGTGATTGGTCATGATCAGTAGATGACCCCTATTGATTTTGGGGTCAAAGGTCAAGGTCACATTGACCTCTTAGGTAAAAACGGTTTCCGATCAATAACTAAAGAACCCTTAGGCCTAGGAACTTCAAACTTGGTATGGTGATTGGTCATGACCAGCAGATGACCCCTATTGATTTTGGGATTAAGGGGTTAAAGGGCAAGGTCACATTGACCTTGTAGGTAAAAATGCTTTCCGATCAATAACTTAAGAACCCTTATGCCTATGAACTTCAAACTTGGTATGGTGATTGGTCATGACCAGCAGATGACCTATTGATTTTGGGGCCAAGGGGTCAAAGGTCAAGGTCACATTGACCTTGAAGGTAAAAACGGTTTCTGATCAATTAACTAAAAACTCTTAGGCCTAGGAACTTCAAACTTTTGTGTGATGATTGGTCATGACCAGCAGATGACCCCTATTGAGTTTTAGGTGAAGGGGTCAAAGGTCAAGGTCACATTGACCTTGTAAGTAAAAACGGTTTCTGATCAATAACTCAAGAACGCTTAGGCCTAGGAACTTCAAACTTGGTATGGTGATTTGTCATGACCAGCAGATTTATCCTATTGATTTGGGATCAAGGGGTCAAAGGTCAAGGTCACAATGACATTGTAAGTAAAAACAGTTTCTGATCAATAACTAAAGAAGGCTTCGGCCTAGGAACTTCAAACTTGGCATGGTGATTTGGTCATGACCAGCAGATGACCCCTATTGATTTTGGGGTCAAAGGTCAAGGTCACATTGACCTTGTATGTTAAAACGGTTTCCGATCAATAATAAGAGAACCCTTAGGCCTAGGAACTTCAAACTTGGCATGGTGATTGGTCATGACCAGCAGATGACCCCTATTGATTTTGGGTCAAGGGGGCAAAAGGGCAAGGGCCCCATTGACTTTAGGTTAAAAACGGTTTCTTATCCAAATTTTCTAAAAAAGCCTGGGCCCAGGAAAATTCCAAAATTTGTATGATGATGGTCCCTACCCAGAATACCCTATTTAGTTTTGGGTCAAGGTGGCAAATCAAGGCATGACCAGTAAAAACTTTTTTAAAACCCTTTTAATTGTTTTATCACTGGGTCAGAAGTCATGCATAATAACCTTATCACATGACTAATTGGCTGCTGATAGGGGGCATACATGTTTTACAAACATATCTTGTTTTACTTGTGTAATGCATGGTAGATTTAGTTGGTGTATAATTCAGCTTACAGCAGTTTGCACAAGTTTCTGTAGTTAATATTTACTTTACTTTTTAAATAGGGAAAAATACATGATTTTTGAACATTGTAAAATATCATCGATAAATCTTTTTAATTTATTTCCCGAAGGGGGCATACCTCACCTAAATTGGGCCACCCCGTCTACTCTCCTTTTCCCCCCCTCTACACCCCCCATGCCGACATGATCAACCTTTAAAATGGATGATAACGGCAAAACCCCGCCCTATAGGTGGAAAAGAAACACACAGGGAAAACACCAGGCCCCAAAACTAAGGTTTGATATGGAGAACATTCTGAAAATATCCCCCAAAGGGCCTGGTTTTAAATAAAGCCTATGTTTCTTTTCATTTAAAAATTTTTCAACTTTTTGAATCTTTTATCTTTAAAATATTTTTTTATGTTTAAATTTTTTTAAAATAATTTTTTCTTTAGTATAAGGGAAAAGTGCTTAAGTTGTTGAAAAATGATTTATATTTCTTTAGCCTGAAAATTACCTATTGGGATGAACAAAATTTTAAAAGATACTTTAAAATATAAAATTTGGTTTAATTTTTTTATTACTGTGAATAAATCTGAAATTCTTCCAAGTACAAATTGCTCCAATACTTATTACATCATTTGATAGAACTGGGAATGGATTGGAATTCTAAAGTAGCAGCTCCAGGTGTGACCACAGCTTCATTACAGACCTCTGTCATCTCTACGTCTGTAATTGCAGGGAGCACCATGTCCACCAATCCTGGACCAGGCGGTGATGCTAGGGTACCAAATCTGGATAATCACAGTCCTGGACATTCAGAAGACTTGTCAGATCCAAACTTCTCTCAATATGGCCAGGTAAGTTTATCAATTTTATGATCTATCAGTTTTATGGTGGTTTTTAGCTCAACTATACAAAGTATATGGAGAGCTGTCCTACTCTCCCCTTCCAGATTTCAGAGCATTAAAATATTTTTCACTATAACTTTTCATTTCCTAAGGTATCAACTTCAAATATATGTTCTTTATCATCAACCACATCTTATGTGACAAGGTTCATAACTCTAGCACCAATATTTTTAGATTAATCTCCCCTTGAACTTAGAATTTTCCTTGAAAAATAATATTTTTTACTGTTTAGTATGTATAGAACACTAATACCGCAAAAGTAATTTTTGTAAAGTCATTGTCTTTAGATATTTTTTATAAATATATGGATGCTTATTTTCTGCATATCCTTGTTCAGAGTTTTTTTTAGGTCACTGACTTAATTTAGACTTGTGTATAAAATACTGTTTCCTTAATGTTTGAATTGTCTGCAGAGAAAAGCTTCACAATCATGCTTAAATATGATTTTTGTGTCGCCTCTACGGAGTAGTGGCGACATATAGGGATCACTTCTCCGTCGTCTGTCTGTCCGTCTGTCTGTCTGTCTGTCCGTCTGTCCGTCACAAAACTTGTCCGGACTACTCCTCATAAACTACTGGTGCAATTTCATCCAAACTTTACAGGAATGATCAGTACCAAGTCTAGTTGTGCATATTGTCAGGATTTTCCGGTTCAATGATTTTTGTCAGAGTTATGGCCCTTTAATAATTTTTAATTTTAAAGTTTGTCCGGACTACTTCTCTTATACCACTAATGCAATTTCAATGAAACTTTACAGGATTGATCTGTAGCTCAAGTCTTTGCGCATATTGCACGGGTTTTCCGGTTGAATGATTTTTGGCCGAGTTATGGCCCTTTGATAAAAAGGTTTCTTTTTCTGTGTGTTGCCAGATACACAAAAGCTTGTCCGGACTACTCCTCATAAACTACTGGTGCAATTTCATCCAAACTTTACAGGAATGATCAGTACCAAGTCTAGTTGTGCATATTGTCAGCATTTTTTCGGTTCAATGATTTTTGTTTGAGTTATGGCCCTTTAATAATTTTTATTTTTAAAGTTTGTCCAGACTACTTCTCTTATACCACTAATGCAATTTCAATGAAACTTTACAGGATTGATCTGTAGCTCAAGTCCTTGCACATATTGCACGGGTTTTTCGGTTGAATGATTTTTGGCCGAGTTATGGCCCTTTGATAAAAAGGTGTTTTTTTCTGTGTGTTGCCAGATACGCAAAAGCTTGTCCGGACTATTCCTCATAAACTACTGGTGCAATTTTATCCAAACTTTACAGGAATGATCAGTACAAAGTCTAGTTGTGCACTGTCTGTCTGTCAGTCCGTCTGTCACAAAATTTGTCCCAACATGAAATTGGCCATCATGAGGCGACACATGTGATTACTGATCGCTCTTGTATTTCAGAGTTCTGGTTTACCACCAATGCCTTTGTTCAATGGTGTTGGAAGTTCATATCCGTCTGGTGGGTTTGGTAATGGAGGAGACAGTCTGCCAAGCATGTGGAGTCCATCAGTGGAGACCCCGAATTCGGAGGAAATCCACGAATCGGGGGTGAGTGGCAAGAAAAAGGTATAGTAAGGGCCGTGAATAATTGTTGTGGCGTTAACATTTCTGATGGTGATGGTCGAGTAACTTGAATGTTGTGGTACCTCTGTTAAAAATGTTACATTTTGATACATATAGTCTTCCGATGATAATTTAGCTTTATTGTGGAAGTTTTGCAATGTTACTTGCAAATGGTTAATGTTGATAAACAATGATACATATTCTTTTAAGCAGATTATTATTGAGCCCTTAGAGCCTGAGAATTACATTTCATTTTCACTACACAATAAATGTGTCTGACTTATCACTGACACTATATCACTGTTGCATACCTGTTAAGGACTTTACATTCTGTCGGTTGAGGGAGCTCTCTGCATAGCTTTCAGGAGGTTGGTGGTTTTACTTTTGTTTCCATGCATTTCAGATGTAATTAATGTATCTGTACATCAAAACTACCTCCGCCATTTTAAAAGGTGAAAAGTCTGCATATAACGACAAGTATTATGTGACTTACAAAACCTCATCTATTATCTAATGTCCGGGATGAACCGTTAGCCTGACATTTTATATATCAAGGAGAAAAAAATATTTAAATTTACGCTGATTTTTTAGAAAACATTATCAATTTTTTTGCAATGATTGTTTAAAAGGTATGTAGATGCTTATTTGATAGGTATTACTAATATGCTAAAGGTCTGCAGGTGGATTGAATTTGTCATATAAGAAATTTTAATATTTAATTTTAACTGATATAGGTCATAACTAGAAATATTTGTGTCATATTGTGCCATGTCCAATTTTATTGTTGAACATTTATTGGAAAAAAAATGATGTCAAGTAATAAAGTTTTTTCTTTGGTTTGTTTTTACAGATGTGGAACTGGAGCAAATGACAAGAGGTTTCTGGGAGTTGTGTGCCACCTCGGCCAGTCTGGTGTGTGTGAAAGCTTGCTTTTATGGGGATTGCCCGTGCGTTAGAGCTTGTCACAAAGAATTTACTCGAACTTTGTCCCATCACCTGATTTACTACTTTTATTACATCTTTATCCCTTTTTCTCTCATTTTACACCTTATATAAACATGTTATAATAACAAATGGGAGTAGTCTATAGAGAAAAAAAAATCAGATCATTTTTATTATTATAATTATTTACTTGTTTTCTGATGATTTCTTATTTAAAAATTGTCGATATATATAATATTTGACGGGTTATTTTACTTCTTTCAATGCTTTGGTGATTTAGTTAGAGATAACATACAGTTAGTGCATGTTTCCGTGAGTCGTAAAAGAATATATGAATTTATAAATACATACACGAGGTGAAACATCTCAAAATGAAAAATTGATATTTTCCCCCAAAACAAGACGATCAATAATTAATGGGGGGAAAAAATGGAAATTGCCGCAAACTTTTGAATTAAGATATTTTGTGTGTTTAGATTTTGATGTTGTTTAGTGAAAATCTTCGTTGATAAACAAAAATTTGTAATTTAAAAAAAAAAGACTACTATGCTATTTTGAACGGTCATAGGAAAATCGTGACATTAGATTTTAAACTTGCAATGTGGTTCATTCTGATGTGGAGTGATCACATGTAGGTGAATCGGAGTGCTACATTGTCGTTAGGAAGGCGAGGGGCAATACTGTATAGATGTAGAAAAATTTTCATTTCATATTGACTATTGACTTTTTCTCAATACTTGTGATACTGGATGTAGACACGAAACATTAGTGGTTGTTACTAATGTTACAGAATGATTTAGCAGGTGGAAGTTACTCCCCTTGTTTTCTGTTGCCTTTTGTGCTGAATGGTTACCAAGCGGGATTAACTCCCCTTGTTTTCTGTTGCCTTTTGTGCTGAATGGTTACCAAGCGGGATTAACTCCCCTTGTTCTTTTTTCTGTTATTTAACAGAATGCTTAGCATTTTCCCTCTGATTATAGAGAATGTACGTTGTATATTATTCTGATACATGAATAAAATAATTGCATTGACTTAATATTGGTTTGTATTTTGTTCTTTGACAATTTCTTATTGAAGAGCACCTTTTGATAAGGTTAATTTAGGTAAGCAAGGAGACTTAGCTCTGCTTTTCAAAGAAAGAAAAAATGGTAGTATTGTCATTACCGGTCTGCATTGGTTAAGTTTTTTGTTTATGGTCATAAACATAAATTATTTATAAATGTATAACATTGAAACTTCATGTGTGGGCTTACTTGTTCATTCAACTATTTTTACCCAAAAAGGGCCAAAAAAAAATTTTTAATTTTCCCCAAAAAATTTTTTTTTTAAAAGGTTTTGCCTCTAGCCAAAATTTTGTCCCTAAACTTTTTTTACTTTAGTTTTGATTTTTCAAAAAAATATAAAAAAAAAACACCTTTTAATTTATTACAAAAATTTTGGAATGCAATTTTAAAGGAAAAAGTGCTGTTGAAAGGGTAGGAAAAATATTGGGACTGATTTGAACCTATAAATATGGGGTTGGCAGGACTACAGTTATGCTTAAAATAAGTCATTCACTTTCAGTAAAATTTTATGAGGCTGGGTAACATTGTGCAGACTAAACTTGCAAGCCAAATATAAACAGAATTTTATACTTCAAAAGTTACACTTGAAATATTCCTTTTTTAAAGGGGGATACTTATTAAAAATTATTTAAAAGGGGCTTGACCCTGTTTTTATTAAAAAATTTTTCATGCAAAATTTTAAACCCATAAAACTGCCAAAAGTTAAAAACCACTTAAAAAGGGGATTAACCAAAAATAATTTATTTTTATGAATTCAATTTTAAATTTCCCCCAAAAAAATACCCCGAAATCCTTCAAAAGTTATGCGGGGGAAAAAATTTTTCGGCAACATTTAACCCTTAAATCTGGGTTTTTCGGTTTTAAATTTTTAATTTAAAAAAACAAAGGGCAAATACATTTGACAGACTGTTTTGGTTTCTAAGGTAAACCAAAAAATTCTTGAATGAACAATGACGACAACTTCTAAAATCAGACTGATAACATTTCCATAACGTAATTTAGCGTAATAAAATAAAAGCAACAATATTTAATCACACTGTGTTCACTACAATGTACACAATTTAATACCACATTGAACATAAAAATACATACATGTACAATGTAAATGTAATTTCATTGCGTATCAAATTACAAAAATGGTACCAAACAGCAAATGCTCCCTGAAACATGTATGCACGTAAAACTATGCAAATATACAACACTGATATCTGTTACAGAATAATGTAAATGGTGAACATTTATAATGTTGACAAATTTTGGAGCAAAGAATCATTTTCGTAAAATGATTGTATTTGTTTACATGAATGATGGTAATTCAGTTTTTTTCAAACCGTGTAATGGTATAAATGAGCCGCGTCATGACAAAACCAACATAGTGCGTTTGCGACCAACATGGATCCAGACCAGCCTGCGCAGTCTGATCAGGATCCATGCTGTTCGCTTACAAACTCTAAAATAAGTAGAGAAACCAATAGTGAACAGCATGGATCCTGATCAGACTGCACGGATGTGCAGGCTGGTCTGGATCCATGCTGGTCCCAAAGGCATTATTTTGGTTTTGTCATGACGCGGCTCAAATGGTAAATACATTGAAGATGAAGACAAGTAATATACAATTTTGAATTTGCTACTTCATAGACTATAAAACGTACAGTTAGTCAAATACTTCTATCACAAGCTGGACATGTTTCAATTCCGTTAATATCTTATTTGTAACACCAAATGGAAGCAATTTACACATTATTAATGACACTTGCAACCCATGTAAACTACCAAAAATTGGTCAAAATATACAAAATTTGCCCTTATTGCAATAGTATATAAGTATAAACATGTACAGTTGCTAATACTGAAAATCATTAATCACACATTACTAGTAAATTATTACTTGAATCTTTTTACTTTTCCTAAAATCTTAGGCAATTTTCCTCAAATTTAATTTTCTTTTTTAAATATTCTGGCTCAACTGGAGGCATGTGGCATTAACAACATCTATAATCTGTTAAGGTATTGACCAAAACCAGGATTTAGTACAAAATGAAGTCCCAACCTTGAAATGGCACTGACAAAAATCTTGTTCATTAACGACTATCAAATCATTAAAAACCTTTATACTGTAGAAATGCTACTATTGACACCTGCTTGCAAAATTACATAGGTAAGTTTGAAGAAACTAATTTTTTTCTATAGGTATCTAGTAATTTTCAGTTTTATCCATTACACATCTTGGTTTTCTCGTATTTTAGATCAAGCATTTCTCTCTGATGGTTTTTTGTAGGTCATGTCAAGGTAATCAAATATATCTTCCTCTGATTCTACAGGCAACGGCTCTCCTGGTACCCCTGAAATAATTATTTTTTTTTATGTCAAATGCTCTTTTCTGTTGATGTATCGACTTCAGAACTGAAGTAAATATGTTTATTTGGTTGCAATGACGATACAGAAATTATGATGAGAATCTATATCAATAAGGCTGTTAAGAGAGGGACATGGCTGAGTGGTTAACGTGTCGGACTAGTAACCTTAGTATTGCTGTCTGTGTGGGTTCAAGTCCAATCGGGGACAAGGCGATGTTTCCTCGAGTAAGAAACTACACTCGTTGCTTAGTACTGGTTGATTGGCTACTAACAGAGTAAGAGAAATTCTGTATATTTTTGACAACATAAGGTGAGAAGTGCCCTAGGCCAAGTACAATCTCATTTTGTGTGATTTTTACATAATTTATATTAATTAAGAACAATTACAATTCTGTAAAGATTAAAACATATCTGAAGATGTTTCTGCTGTAACCTGCCGAATTTCTTGAATGGACTTGTCCGATTTCCATTTTAAAACAGCCCATTACCAATTTTAGGGATGTTACTATGAAAATTTGGAAGTTGATAGACAATAGAACAATTTCAGACCTCACATTTTTGGTTCTATACTGACAGGAAAGACTAAGTATGAAACTGTACTGATAAACTTGTAAGAAATAGTGTTGCACCATCAATTTAACACACCATAGTTCATACTTGTTTTGTTTGTTTTGTTTTTTTTCCCCCAGAAAACTGAAGGAGATTTTAAAAATTATTTTCCTAGAACATATAACTGAAACACCATTAACTGCACTTCTTGGCCAAACTGACATGAGATAAGCAGTTAATTAAATGGTGTCCCCCACCAAATTAATAATTAAAATTTATTTTTTATCAATTCAGGGGCAATAACTCGTGAAAAATAGAAGGGAAATGATTCCAAGAATACCAGGTAGGTTAAAAAAAACTGCATAAAGAGGGTTAGCCTAAAGGACGGAGTGTATACAGAGAAAATATAATACCTGTACTTCCTAAAGGACGGAGTGTATATTCGTTGAGAGTAAATCCTTTTTCTAGAGCCACTCCTCTCATATCTTTGTTAAACATATCACTGCCAGTAAAATACAGTAGAGCACAGTAATATTGATCATATGGTAGTAGTCGGATATCTATACGTCTAAATGCATACTTCTTGTCATCTGTGTCAGGCATCTTACATACACCCTGAAATGTGTAACATATATTTTGTGTAGTCTATAATACTGCATGTTTGTAAAAATGACTTTCATTTGACAAAAGTGCCATACACATGATTCAAATCATCTAAACTGCTACAAGAAATTTCTTTTATGCAATTATACTTCATGCAATTCTCTTAAACTGAATTTAATGACATGAAATCTCTGCAAAGAGACCCTGTACAACCTCTTTGCCTGCCATAGGGTGTTGCCTTGAAGAAGTTGAAGTATATTTTAAATTTTAAAAAAGCAACTTTAAAGACTTATGACAGATATATTGATCATGTACAGTATAGACAATCATCTGATATTGAACCAATCTGCCTGTAACAGGTACAGCATTGGATTTGTGATCCAGTGGAAGCTGAATCCTAGGACAAGGTGAAAAAATCTCTGTGACAAATGACCGCAGATATTGGCTTTATTGGTCATTTGCTGCTTACTACAAATTTAGAGATCACAAGGGATTATTAGTCATTGGGTAATTACTGTATAGTTATCCAGGAAAAGTCAGGTAGGTTAAGTTTTACATTGCAACAACACAGTATAGGTCATATGGCAACTTTCCAGCTTTTACTGGTGGAGGAAGACCTCAGGTGCCCCTCCATGCACTATTTCAGACACAAGCGAGTGCCTGAGTATTATATTTCTTCTAAACAGAATACAGGGCAAATACCAGATTATTTTTTTTCAAGTATGCCTGAATGAATTTGTGAGTGTTTCAATAAGCTTATAGCTTCCAACACAAACTAAAATAAATTTGTATAAACTAAATGCTAGGATGCCGTACACTAATCATTATACCCTGCCTTCATATTATTTTATATATTAACCTAATGTTTCATTCTGGATGAAAGAAAAACAAATCATTTAAACAAAAGTCATCACATTACCATAAACTTGGAATCACCCAGAGATAACCTGTCTGTTATAAACTTTATCTCTTCTAGCTGCTCCACAACATTCTTCAACAACTCTGGCTGAAAACATACAAGATAAATTACATAATATTAGTGTATTTGAAAAATTTCAAATATAATATGTAAATAACAAATGAAAGCAAATCAAGAAATGCTTGCAGTTTGTCCAAGAACATTATGGTAGACTATTACGAGCGTATAGTGTTCCAGCAAACTGACACAATCTCATTAAATTAACAGAAATGGCTGTCTGCCAAGTCTTTCAAATCTGTAAAACATAAATGTAAATTAATAACTTGTTTGCAGTGTTTCAACAAATGTCTAATTAAACAGAACATTGTTGCCTGTCGTAACTGTATAAACTAGATGCAGGACAGAGTGCTACTTGAGTTACAATCATGTTTCTTAATATGAATACAGGCCAAGAGGTTTTAAAACTGTTTTTTGAGTTCTGTCTCAAATCTTAGGATTTTCATTGGTCAGTGTACATTCTGTGGAAGTTTCCGACTAATCAAATACCAGAGATTTGAGTTTAAGCTAAAAGAATTTCTTTATTACCTTTGACTCGGTACTTTAATATAAGGAAGCAGACAGCAGTAGTGTTTTAAATTAACTACAAGCTTTCTATACAGCTTAGCTTAAGATAATAATTTCTGAACCCATCTATTTGTACATATGATTGTTTGCCAGCCTTTATAACACAAAACATACCATTTTCTTCGAGGTAGATGTAAATGAAGAATGTGACAGAAGGATATCAATATCACCACTAGATTCAGCTCCTGAAATAATTTAATTAACAGTGTTCTATATAAATCAATGTGACCTTTATAACATGATAAGAGTCTTAAATTAGTTAAAAACACAGAAGAGCCTTTAGGCCAGGTGGTTGATGTCTCTTTAATACACTAGTTCTTCATAGCCCTTTTTTGCTTTGGGTTTGAATCCCACTTTCATGTCAAGAATGTATCCATCACTTTCTCCTCAAGAGTCCCCTTGTTACTAGAATAATGCATAGAGGTCTTTGTTCATCATACAACTTTTACATCGTCATTAAATCAGCACCCCTCCCCCTAACTTCCTAAAAATAATCAACACTAGGGCAGTTGACAGGCCTACATCACAGGTATTTAGCCATGAGGATGTTAATAATTTTAGTAGCATAATTTTAGTATCTGTCAATGAAATTTCTCTCTATTTTTTTCAATGTAAAAAAGGTATATGAAAATGTAGTAACCATTTTCTTTGCTGTTTTTTTTCCTGTCCATTAGCAGTTCCACAGGTACAGGTAGTATAATAAAGAAGTCTTTTACATGGAGCAGTTTGAGGGATTTCAAAATGAAATGAGCCGTGCCATGACAAAACTGTTAACCAACATAGTGTGTTTGTGACCAGCATGGATCCAGACTAGCATGTGCATCCGTGCAGTCTGATCAGGATCCATGCTGTTTGCTATCAGTTTCTCTACTTGTAATAGGGTCTGTAAGCAAAAAGCATGGATCCTGATCACACTGCCCGAAAAAGCACAGCCTGGTCTGGATCCATGCTGGTCGCAAACGCACTATGTTGGTTTTATAATGGTGCCGCTCAAATACATGTACCGGTAGTATAATAAAGAAGTGTATTACATGGAGAGCAAGCTGTCCTCATCCTATACTGATAGTTATCTATGATAGCACTCATAGAACTGATGAAAGCTTGCTATATTTGTATTCTCCTGATCAAAATAAGTATGTTATTACAGTCAAGCTTACCTCGTCTAAAACTGCCACAAACTTTTGCCCTGTAGTCTGGACTTAGTTTAATAATTTCACCAAATGCCTTATCCTGAAGGTATCAACAAATTATATTTATAGGTAATGTATCTATAAAATCGGAAAGTATTATACAATATATTATTACAGCCAAGTTATGATCAAGTATAGCACAAGAAAAAAATATACAAAAAAACTTAATAACTTATGCTGTACAAGAAAAAATTCTCTCTAAGTGTTATCTATCAGCCACTCTTCCTATCAACATGTCTTTCTTTATTACAAGTTCATGTTATATTTGGATATAAATGTGTAGAACCATTTCAATATAATAAGCATTTTACAATATACATGCATATATACTTAAACATTTTTTTCTCAGAATGCATTACCTCCAAAGTATATCAGATAACATAAAAGTGATGTTAGTAATGATGACATATATGTATATGCAGACAAGCTGAAAAGAACAGCCCTTGTTTGGATGATGCAGGGTTAGCCAAAGGTAAAAGCTACTGGTCTAAAAACTTAATGCTTTATAAGCTTAGAACATCTGCAGTGTACTCACCTGAAGGGCAACCATTTCTTCTCGTGGAATTCTCTTTTCAAAATCTTCAAAATGCCTACAAAACCACAAATAAATTTCCAAGCATTACAAAATAGCTATGACTCAAAACATATGTACATTGTAAAAACCATGTCTAAAGATTAACAGACATAATTATTGGCATATCAAAAACTACAAAGCACAGACGGCCTTAAGTTGCTTTCCACTGATACTTCACATTGACCAAACTTGTTTGATTATTGTAGATGGCCAAACTGAACTAGCTGTTTTTGTGAGATAATAAATTTTCTAATTGAGGAAGCAATAGATTTGTTTGCAATCATTGGCAATCATATTCCTAATGGTAAGTTGAAAAAAGTGCTACCTGTAGTAAGATTTGTTCCTCAATCTGAAGAAAAAATACTCTAATACGTTTACACCTGATAATAACCAAAAAAGAAGTGGTAAGATTCTATTTTAAAGAAACTGATCATCATTTTATGACTAAAAAATCAGTCAAACCTGGTCAATAGTATTAAACCTGGTCAATAGTATAAAACCTGGTCAATAGTATAAAACCTGGTCAATAGTATAAAACCTGGTCAATAGTATTAAACCTGGTCAAAAGTATTAAACCTGGTCAATAGTATCAAATCTGATCAATAGTATAAAACCTGGTCAATAGTATTAAACCTGGTCAATAGTATTAAACCTGGTCAATAGTATAAAACCTGGTCAATAGTATTAAACCTGGTCAATAGTATAAAACCTGGTCGAAAGTATTAAACCTGGTCGAAAGTATTAAACCTGGTCAATAGTATAAAACCTGATCAATAGTATTAAACCTGGTCAATAGTATTAAACCTGGTCAATAGTATAAAACCTGGTCAACAGTATAAAACCTGGTCAATAGTATTAAACCTGGTCAAAAGTATTAAACCTGGTCAATAGTATAAAACCTGGTCAATAGTATAAAACCTGGTCAATAGTATTAAACCTGGTCAATAGTATTAAACCTGGTCAATAGTATAAAACCTGGTCAATAGTATTAAACCTGGTCAATAGTATTAAACCTGGTCAATAGTATAAAACCTGGTCAATAGTATAAAACCTGGTCAATAGTATTAAACCTGATCAATAGTATTAAACCTGGTCAAAAGTATTAATCCTGGTCAATAGTATTAAACCTGTTCAATAGTATAAATCCTGGTCTATAGTATAAAATCTGGTCAATAGTATTAAACCTGGTCAAAAGTATTAAACCTGGTCAATAGTATCAAATCTGATCAATAGTATAAAACCTGGTCAAAAGTATTAAACCTGGTCAATAGTATAAAACCTGATCAATAGTATTAAACCTGGTCAATAGTATAAATCCTGGTCAATAGTATAAAATCTGGTCAATAGTATTAAACCTGGTCAAAAGTATTAAACCTGGTCAATAGTATCAAATCTGATCAATAGTATAAAACCTGGTCAATAGTATTAAACCTGGTCAATAGTATAAAACCTGATCAATAGTATTAAACCTGGTCAAAAGTATTAAACCTGGTCAATAGTATCAAATCTGATCAATAGTATAAAACCTGGTCAATAGTATTAAACCTGGTCAATAGTATAAAACCTGATCAATAGTATTAAACCTGGTCAAAAGTATTAATCCTGGTCAATAGTATTAAACCTGGTCAATAGTATAAATCCTGGTCAATAGTATAAAATCTGGTCAATAGTATTAAACCTGGTCAAAAGTATTAAACCTGGTCAATAGTATCAAATCTGGTCAATAGTATAAAACCTGGTCAATAGTATAAAATCTGGTCAATAGTATTAAACCTGGTCAAAAGTATTAAACCTGGTCAATAGTATAAAATCTGATCAATAATATAAAACCTGGTCAATAGTATAAAACCTGGTCAATAGTATAAAACCTGGTCAATAGTATTAAACCTGGTCAATAGTATTAAACCTGGTCTATAGTATAAAACCTGGTCAATAGTATTAAAGATCCTGTAACACAATTTATTATGGTTTTATATCATAAAGATGATATTCAAATTAAGATTGATCAATTTTGTAAGTTCCAAAAAGCTTTATTTATAAAGATATTACTGAATTTAACATTTCATGTAAATAAAGGAGGTAATAAAAAATTCATTTTCTATAAAGTCTAAGTCAAATTTTTCATTAAGAAATTAATGCATATATTTTAATGATTACATATAATATGTACAAATATTTGCAGTACATATTTTATATATTCTTTGATGTTTTAAAATTGTTTCATAAGCATAATTATATACATATATATAATTTCACTTAAGTGTGGTATACAACCTCAGTTACAACCTACAGGATCTTTAAACCTAGTCAGACTAGGCAGAACCGGCTCTATATTGCTGGAAAGATTTGTTCATATTACGTTCGAGAATTGTTAAAAACTTAACTTACTTCAGACCAATCTGCTGATGATGGTTCAGCTTATCCGTATGTTTCCTAAGATCTGAAATTATATTACACAGTAAGTCACAAGGCTATAATATGTGTGTACTTTACTTTATTTGTAACTCCTTTAGCTTATTTTGTAACCAGTCTTTTACCGATATTCTAGGATAAAGTTGCATACATGTTTCTCTATATTCTAGATCTTAACCAATCTAAGTGCCTTCTTTGTGTTACTGCAACCTTTCCACATCAACTTACACCAACACTGGAGTGACATGGGTTATGTGGAATGAAGTCTTTAACATTAAAATATCTAATGCCTTGGACTCAAACTGATAAGCCTAAGACCAACACATCCATCAATATCCCAACTTGGTCAACTTCACATACATTAACATGTCAGATCATTCTTCTAGAATATCTCAGCAGTTTGGGAACATGACTTGACCCCCAGAATTGGAAATTGTTACGATGTTACAGATAATTGTTACGATGTTTCAGATAATTGTTACGATGTTTCAGATAATTGTTACGATGTTTCAGATAATTGTTACGATGTTTCAGATAATTGTTACGATGTTTCAGACAATTTGAACTTTGGGAGCATGACCCAATATCGGTCATAAAAATGGGCCGGAAAAAACCTTGAACATCATTGTATTCTTAACTGTCATAAATTTCATAATTTTTTCATATTTGTCTTTTAAACAAGAGATCATTTTAATTGAATTTCCAAAACTACATAAATTTAACACTAAGTACAAATCTATTTCATGTAATATGTATCATATATAAAATCTCAGTTAAGAATATTCTTACTAAACTTTCAAATACATGTACATTGTATCATTTAATTAACCTGTCCCAACTATGCATCATTTACCAGGTAATTTTTTCTGGACTGAATTTTTCACCTTGCACACTGACAATATTCCATAAAACCTTTGGAAGCTCTTAGTAGACTGACAATATTCTATAAATGTTGCAGTTTGCAGACTGACAATATTCTATAAATGTTGCAGTTTGCAGACTGACAATATTCTATAAATGTTGCAGTTTGCAGACTGACAATATTCTATAAATGTTGCAGTTTGCAGACTGACAATATTCTATAAATGTTGCAGTTTGCAGACTGACAATATTCTATAAATGTTGCAGTTTGCAGACTGACAATATTCTATAAATGTTGCAGTTTGCAGACTGACAATATTCTATAAAAGTTGCAGTTTGTAGACTAACAACATTCCATAAATTTTGCAGACTGAAAATATTCTATGCATGTTGCAGTTTACAGACTGACAACATTCTAAACATTTTGCAGTTTGTACACTTGCAATATTCTACATTTGTATAAAATCAATTTCAAACATCTTACCTTCTATTCCCATGATTCCTTCCTGAACCAGTTTCTGTGCAGCTGCTGGTCTATAAAAGAGGAACATTGTCTTATAAATCACTACAAAATACTATATACAGATTCAAGAAAATATAATAATTGTATGTAGTTTTTCCAAAATAAAATCATGGTGCTCTTTCTATTAATAATCTAAATAGACATATTTGCACCTAATAATATTTTTTTACTTCTGTCTAATTTCAATATCTTTTTAACTAATAAGAAATTTGTGAGCTGACAATTCATCTAACATATCATTGTGTAAACCATTTCATTGTTTGTTCAAATGAAAAACCTGCTCTGGTGCTTATAGTTTTGATAACTAGTTAACTCTAACATAACAAGTTAACTCTAACATAACTATTTAACTCTAACATTACTAGTTAACTCTAACATAACTATCTAACTCTAACATTACTCTAGTAAACTCTAACATAACTAGTTAACTCTAACATAACTAGTTAACTCTCACACAACTATTTAACTCTAACATTACTAGTTAACTCTAACATAACTAGTTAACTCTAACATAACTAGTTTACTCTCACATAACTAGTTAACTCTAGCATAACTAGTTAACTCTCACATAACTAGTTAACTCTCACATAACTAGTTAACTCTCACATAACTGGTTAACTCTAACATAACTAGTTAACTCTAGCATAACTAGTTAACTCTCACATAACTAGTTAACTCTCAAATAACTAGTTAACTCTAACATAACTAGTTAACTCTAACATAACTAGTTAACTCTCACATAACTAGTGAACTCTAACATAACTAGTTTAACTCTCACATAACTACTTTACTCTAACATAACTACTTAACTTTAACATAACTACTTAACTCTAACATAACTGTTACATAACTCTAACATAACTAGTTAACTCTCACATAACTAGTGAACTCTAACATAACTAGTTTAACTCTCACGTAACTACTTTACTCTCACAAAACTACTTAACTCTCACATAACTACTTAACTCTAACATAACTGTTACATAACTCTAACATAACTGTTACATTACTCTAACATAACTAGTTAACTCTCACATAACTAGTTAACTTTAACTCTCACATAACTAGTTAACTCTCACATAACTTGTTAACTCTAACATAACTAGTTAACTCTAACATAACTAGTTAACTCTTACATTCCTACCCTAAAAGCATAAAACTTAATGCAGTTTCTGAGCATTTAAAATGCTTATTTTATTTCAGTTCAGATTTAAAAATTAATTTAACAAAAAGCAAATGCAGAAAAAGATAACAAATTAAAAAGTGACTGTAAATTTTTTTTAGAGTTAACATTTTCAGGATGCTTATGTTTCATTAGAGTTGAATGATATATTTCAGTACATTTAATTTTAATGAAAGATTTTTTCAAAGACCCATAATGATAACTATTTTTTAAAAATATGATAAAATAAATGATAACTAAAACATACCCTATCCCAGTAACCTTGGTAAGCTCTGTAATAGCAACATTTGTATCACTAGCACGGATCTATTAAAAAAAAAGTAACATTATGGCTTCTAGCCAGATTTCAAAGCAAATAAATTTCAGGGAATGAACCTTCTTTTACTCCTAATAATGATGTAAGTTGTTTTGAGCAAAAACAGTCTCCAGAATGCAACAATCAATTGAACTCAACTGACAATTAAGAGCAGTTAATTTTACAATTTTACAGATAGTTTTACAATCAACATTCAAAACATTTATCTGACTAAATGAAAACTTTGTTCATTCTACAGTGATGTAAATATATATTTAAGATTTATATAAGATATAAGAAATGCGTGAAGTTTCACTGATAGTTTATACTGAATTGATTTTAGTTCAATTGTGTAGGAAGATATAAGCTTATAGCCTTATATGCACACTATTAAATCTGTTCCTGCAACCAACCACTACTAAGCAATGAGTGTAAAGTTTCTTGCTCAAGGAAACAACATCATGCCACTAGCAGCGTTTGAACACACACGACCAGCTATCCTTAGATTTCTAGTCTGTCACTTTAACCCTCGGCCACAATGCCTCTGTTAAATAACTATGATATGCTGCTGTCAAGTGCTTTGAATTATTATCAAAAATACCTTTTCCAGTTTTTGTAACTTTCCAGTTTGAATGAATTCATCTATTTTCTTGGCAATCTTGTCTCCAATGCCTTCCTACAATAGATATCACAAAAAGTATTGTTAATAAAGACATGTTGCTGAAACTTTACCCAATGCAAAAATATATTTACAAAACAATTTCTGAAAGAAAGCATTTTATATATTTAAAAAAGTTCATATACCCCATAATTTTCAAAGTAGGCAGCATATATTTTACCCTGGCATATAAAACAAAGCATGCTATTTAAGAATCAATCACTTGAAAGCAATATATATTCTACATAACTATGCATTGTCACTCTGGTTAAATAAGTTATTATATCACAATGATCACCTTCATGCAATAACTGGTTAACTCGTATTATATATTAAGAAGGACTTAACCTGTTACTGCACTAACGGGGAGGAATAACAGTTTATAAATAATATCATCAAGTTCAAATGAACTGAAGAAAAATCATAAAAGTATATAATTTAACATTTATACTGCATAAATTGAGTGGGTTGAGTCTTTGCAACAAGATTAAAGCAAAGCCAGCATGCGCATTCACGAAGTCTGACCAGGCTGGCAAACTTCCAATGTTATCTTGGTAACCTTAAAGTAATAATGGAATGTTCCAAAAATGGAAGCTGGACAAGTCCATTTAATCAATTACCAAACCCTTGGCTTCCTTTCCACTTTTTATTTTCTCTGAATGCTTTGCCAAGACTCCAGCAGCTTTCCTGTAGGCATTGTATTTGTGCATTTGACGATTCACATTCTTTTCATAATTTGCTAACTCTGAAAATATAAATACACAAATTATTATCAACAGTGATAAATTAATTAGTTACAACTTTCTCCAGAATTACAAATATTGAAAATCATTGATTCTTCAAATTAGGGGCAAGTCACCTTATAAAATTAGGTTTTTAAATGAAGCATATCCTTTATTCAATAATTCCATGGATTTGTCATATACAAAAGATGTTTAACCAAAAGATTTGCTTGAAATGTTGGAGGATTATAAGTAAAATTCTTTAAGCATTAGTAACTTAAAGTCTGCTCAAATCCAGGACCCGAATACTCTCAGGTATTGGAAAAGCCTTCCATATCAGGTCAAATCCAGTCCCAGCCTAGATGCCTTCAAGGATAGGTTGGCGATAGTCAAAATATATTGACGTGCCAAAGCTTGATTCTGAGATATTTTCGTTCTGGGGCAGAATCTCGCTTTAACGTAGAGGCGAGATATTGCCCAGACACGAA
>NW_026856016.1:0-55263 GCF_026571515.1 Ruditapes philippinarum
TTAGTCTTAGTGTCGTTGATCTAAAGATGATTGTTGACTAAAATAAAATTTGTACTTGAATCTGTTAGTAGATCTGGTATAAAAAAGTGTATTCTACCAACATTTCAAAGTGCTTTTAAGCTTGTTTTTGGCAGCAATTATTAAAATAATTCAAAGTCCTGAGTACAGTATATGTTCAATATCGGGATTCGCGGTTAACGTATAAATTTTCAAGACGACAGGCGATTCAAAGCCAAAGAAATATCCTATTTAATTTTGACACGTGTTATCAAGTACTTTGATTCCTCGCTTGAGTGCAGCATCTAGTCATGTACTTGTTCAGACTCTGAACAACAGTGTTATCTCTATATCAGCACATATATGCACCGATTTTAAAATGTCTGCATCAATGACGTGAATATAAAGTTTAACATGCTTGAAAAAGTCAGTTATATATATTAAAAAAACACTATACATTACTAACAACGTAATCAATCAATCAATATCAATCAATCATTCAAACAACGAACAATAACAATATAATATTAGATATTATAGTTCACATAGAAGGAAAGCAAACAAAATTGTTTTATATAGAGACTGCTAAAATATATGGAACTATTTTGCAACGCATTGTACTAGATAGTAATTAAGCGCATGTTGTCAGTTCAAGCACTACAGGAATATCGATCATGCCATTGTATTCTTGTTAATTGCTGCGTCATGAATCAAACAAATTACCTGATAGATTATCACACATTCTCCAAACACCACTGTATGTCGAGTATAGGTAATAAAACTGGAACGAACTGGTCAAATTTCCATTCTTTACCTCCGTTTTATTATGACGGAGCAAACTAAAATTAGATGACGAGGATGCAATGACACAGTAATATTCACTGTTGTTTATTTGATATTTCGACAAAACATCTGTATTAAACGTCACTTCCTCCCATGAATCAACTGCAAGGGATATGATGATAAATAGACTCCCTAATACACCGGAAATGACTGCTCCGAACACAAGAAGTATAAGTGGTGACGTCATGATTTAAGTAACCAAGACGGATTTTTCTAGGTCTTTGTACATGAATTTTTGTCGTTTACTGAAACTAGAAATTGAAAACAAATGACGACAAAATTAACAGGATATTTTCAAATTATCGAAAAATCTGAGAAAAATAAAATTAACTATCGATAAAACTGCCTTATGAAATAGCTTCAGTTTTTATTTGGCAAATTTAACAAATACAATCGACGAATATGGTCAAAACATATAACATACATACTTTACAAGATAAGCATATAAACATATAAGCAAACATGTACATTTTCAAAGTTTAAGAAGCAGTTTCCGTTTCTAGATATATCTTCCTTAACTGGAAAGCCTCATATATGTATTTAGCAGATTTATACAGCTTACATTTACTACTTAACACATTTCTGTACATAAGGCCATGAGCAATTACCCAATTTATTAAGCTCTCAAATCAACATATGCGGGACAAGTTAATAGAAAGTGATACTCTGATTCAATCATTTTTGTATTACACATTTTACAGATTCGTTCGTGTCTTTGTGAACCACTTAGTCTTCCGAATTCAATTCTAAACACTTTCATAATTTATCATTTCTTATAATGCTCAGATAACTTTCATAACCAAAACACATTTTATACTTTCTATAGTAATCTAGTTTAGACATATTCAATGTGAAATAGTGTATAAAATCAATAAATCATTTAGCTTCGTGACACGAATATATTTAAAATAATTTGATAAAATTGATTTTAATCATAACGTACACAACCACGGCAACAAAGAACCGTTACATAGTAATATCTAGTAATATCTAATTATTTTCATTCACAGACTACATTAATTTGAATGCACTTAGTATTGAATCAGATATAGTGAAATGAAAGTAGAATCAAAAATGTTATTTATCTCAGTCATTCATTTTAAGTTATTTCAAGCAAATACAGTCCAGTGTGCAACAGAAAAAATGTTTATTAACATTAACTTTTCTCATTGGGAGATATGTCTACAAAGAAATTTAATGATTTGCCAGATATTAGACTAACCATAAATTCGTTTAAAACATTAGAAACAGACTAAAAGGTGTAAAATAGTACTGATTATAAATGCTGGGTGTCGGACTTTGAGGAGGTGACAGAAGATCCTTGATCTCGCGACCCGGTGCTGGGTGACATAAATTTACCAATTCCTTCAAGTATATACCTGAACATAAAATTTGTGCCAGTTCTCGCAAACACAATACCTGTACTTTCCTCGTAAACAAACAACTCTTTTTATGTTTTATAAATGAAACATCAGCTGAATTGATATTTAATCAAACGTTTAGAACTCTATCCTACAATTATAATTTATATCAGAATAAAATAACAGATTTATTGTGTGTTCCTCCCAATCGATTAAAACGCTCTCCATTGATGGAGTTGTAATTTATTTTACATAACAGGTTGATTTGTCTCATCTAGCCTTTAATTACAGGTGAGATAAAATACTATACATGAATATAACCATGGAAATAAACATATAGAGCCAACAGAAATTGTTTGTAACATCATACTTATCATCTGATTATGGTAATATATATATTTTACGAAAGTCTACATATCGATCAGTCATTAAATATGCATACGTTATTAAAATTTCTATTGATCTACTAAAATATGTCGTGAAAGTTAGCTTTCAAGAACGACTTACCTGGAATTTACATATGTACACTAACATCCTTCTTCTGATACCCACTATAACGGTCAGAAAATCATGATTTAACAATAATTGATTTAAATCGACACATTTGTTATCACAATTTTTGTCAATAATTTTGACGCATGCGCCAAGGACGAAAAAAAGCGTCACGAGTTTCCATAGTACAGCATTTGTCAATAAGATCAGTAATAGACGTTTCAGAATCACTGAGCGTTTTTCCAATATTCCTACACTTTACCAATAGCTCTAGTCTATGTGTTAATAGTCTCTTGTGGGTTTGCAGTAATATGAAGAGACATGTTGCTAATTGTGCGGCGCTGCATAGAGAAAATATGTATTGGTTTTAGCAGCGACCTCATTTCAAATACAATATATGTCGTATTTTCTCCTGCAGGCAATTTGTCTATCATTTGATACGTTCTACCATTTTAGGTCATACGTCACATACATATACAGGGATAAATGCTGGATATTGCCGTGAAATGTAATAAATGATGTTATTGTGTAAATTAGCATAAATAAAAGCACAACATCTTATGAAATACAACCCTAAAAAAGGAGCTGATTTTTTCCAGAAAATATCTATATACAATAGGAGATATCCCTTGATATTTGCACACATTTTCTGTAAAATATTCAATCTATAGCAAACAAATAATTTACGCCAATGATTTTTGATAGCATATTTGTATGTGCATAATTCAGTGAACAAAGTTATAATACTGTACAATATCTGTATGTGCTATCAGGTTCTTTCAAATAGAAAAGACCCTGGTGTTCCCAAAAACCTACTTTACAGCAGAATTGTATATAGATAATATATAATGTAAAAAAACAAGATCAACAAATTGTATATTGATAATATAAATTATGAAAAAAAGAAGAAGTATCTTTCAAAAAAGATACTCGGCCGAAGTAAAACATGCAACATGGTAAACATGCAAAGATATGTTATTTCTAAGTTTTTGATATAAATAAATGCTACTGTAGCAATGCTTGCATAACATTGATATAATTAAATTATTTCTTGTAGCAAAGAAATACCCATTTTGTAAACATTGAAATTAAATCATAACATATTGATATTGACGATTTTTCAAAGTATGACAACTTCTATTTAAGATGTCCAATTTACTTGTTTTACGTTTTACTTTATATATTTTGTAATCATTTACAAATTAACCAAAAAGTTAAAGAACTATCCCAACTCCTGTACATTTTATTTTAGTACTATCCTTTATACTTCATTTTATAGTGGCAAAACTATCCGTAATATTTTGTCTTAGAACTATCCTTAAAATCTTATATTAGAATGATAAGAACTATCCTTTATAAATTTATTTACATAAAATATTCGTTTATGATTTCTTTTTAATAAAGGATGATTGTTAAGAATTTTGAACATGTTTGGTGAACATTTTTGATAAAAATAACAATTCATTAAATCTACAAAGTTTCATAATAGCTTTGAGCAAAGAAAAGCAGTTTGAGCAAAGAGAAAAAAAAACTATGGAAACGCAAAAGTAGAGAAAGACAAAGAAATAAACCGTCAGAGATTTAGACAAGTGAACAAGAAAATGTAGTTACAAATGAAATAGAAAAAAGAAGATCTAAAGCTTTAAGAACAGCAAACAGAATAATAGATATTGTTCAGTACCACCCAGAACTTTTCAATGTAGCTGCTAGGTGGAATTATTTTGAATCTGGACACGGGAAAGGCCCGTGTGATGGTCTGGGTGGTGTAGCAAAAAGGCAAGCGTGCAAACAAGGCAAGGTCAATATACAAGATGCCATTGACTTCTACCGATGGGCTTCAAACCATGAAAAGGGTATTAGATATGTATTTTATTCAGCAGCTGAATATGATGCCACTGTGACGGAACTTGAAGGAACAGTCCCAGGCACAATGAAACTACATGCAGTTTTTCCTATTGGAAATATATTGTATACTGCAAGTGTTTCTTGCTATTGTGAAACTTGCCTTCTTGGATCTCCGTGTGGAAACTGGACAGAAGTGTCAAGAGACAAATGTTCACATGATAAAGTTGAACCATGTGCTAGTAGCAATAAACGAAAATGTCAGTCACCTGAAAAAGTCGATAATGCATGCAAAGTTATAAAGACATCAAATGAAGAAATTGAGACTGCTAACACTGATGTTATTAGAATCACTCAAGTTGATGATACTCCGGCTGCCGGAAAGTATGCTCTCATCAATTGGGAAGGCGCTACATACCCATGTCATATACTTACGATTGATGTCATTAAAATGATCGCATATGTCTCTTTCATTGAGGAAGCGAGTGCAAAAGCTGGTTGTATTTTGTTTAGGTGGCCCAACAAACCGGATATTCAGAATATCAATATTTCACAAATATTGCGAATAATTGATGAGCCTTCAGCATGTAGCAAAAGTCGGAGACAGTTTCGATTAAACCCCGAGGACTACGAGTATCTTGGTCACGACAGCGACTAAGCTTTATGCATCAAATACAAATCTTTAGCATGTGCACAGCATAGACACTATTTAGACTGTTAAACATCAAAATACTTAGTTATTTATTCGCATACATAGGAAATCATACTGAAGCAGCGTAGCACATTGTTAGAACTGTTTTTATCATCAGTTTACAGTTTTGTAACAGTTCATTTACAAATATACATTATGAAAAATTTTAATGTCAGGTACGTTAACACTCATCCTTATAAGGAAAATATGGTTATTCGTTGAATAATGTATAAATGTTTCTCTTTAATTGTTCAAAAAAAGATTTAAAAAAATCAATACAAGTGTTCATGTACTAAAACAAATGATTGAGTTATATTTATAGACTTACATATACATTTTGGCTACTTTATATTGAACATTTTATAGTTGGTTTCAAATAATTTTATAAATGGATATCTTAATATGATGTTGAAGATGTAAAAAGCAACATTTATAGGAAGTGATGTTTAAAGTTTTAGTGTTATTAACGTTGGACTTTGTGTCATATCTTTTCTAGTTGATATATGTGTTAATTTTTTTTTTACTCAGGTACGTTAAACATTAGACCCTTTTATAAACATACAAAAAGAAGATAATTTATTGTAAATATAACATTGGCTGTATATTATACTTTCGTATATTATATTTTCGTTAAAGATCAAGGTTTATGTTTAAGCTTTTTTAATTGTTATAGAAACACCAAACATAAAATCATAACATTGTGATTGAAAGGAATATTTGTTTTCTTATAAAAATCAATATAATGAAAAACTGAAGCCTTATAAACGTTTACTTTATTACATTCAAAATATGTTTTGTGTATTTTGCTTGTTAATTGAATATACACTTATAATAATGAACCACCTAAAGAATAAATTGGTGTTACATTTCAATGTTTAATGTGCGACTCATTTTACGTTAACGTATCCCTGACACAGTATTTTTGGTGGTACTTTAAGTTGATGTTTTTCTCAACGTGTTCAATTGTTAAAGTGACCCACTATTTTTTTCAAATAGTTAATATGTTGAATTAGTAAGAGATATATAAAAGTAATAAAAATAACATAAATAAAATGTTGACTGTTACTGATTTGAAATTGTTCCTTTTATTGACTTTGAGTGTATATCACGAGGAAATCAAGCGATAAAATCACCGATTTGGATATATTATTCGATTCTAACACGACATCAACAAATAATTGTTGCCGTAACTGACAGCGGCGTACCTACCAATACGCACGGGCGTATAAAAAGAAAAAGTTTCAAAAAAAAATGAAATCATTAATTTGGGCGTAGATCGATCAACATTATTCGTAGCTGCTAATTGATTCTACAGGTATGCTTAGGGTGTTACATTATTCCAATATGCGTTACCTTTTTATGCACAATCAAAACTTCAATTGTGAAGAAAGGGAGTAAAAATATGATATAAACAAGTTCTTTTTTCAGCTTGAGTTAAGCGTTATAATGCTAATAAACCTCGTCAAAATCCAAATAAGGATAAGAAATTGTCCAATATATAACAATCCTTTTTTTTTTCAGAAGAATCAAATCAGTGAACATTTAATTCATTTTTTACATCTAAATCTATATGCAAAATAAAGATCTTGTTTGCAACTTGGCGGTAGGGAGTGAGTTAGCTCTATGGAATGTCATTTTATATTTTACCTTGTTACGATAAATCAGTATATTATTTTTAAGTGAGTAATATATATATATTACATGTATACAATTATTGAATATATAAATTATGTTTAAACCAACATGCTTTATGTGCGTGTGGCATTTAACTTCGTCATGATATAACTTAAATATTTCGAATGGAAATTGAAAGACTAGAGTTGAGAACAAAAATGTTAAAGACAATATCTATTGTCTACAACATTGACATAATACGCATTAAAAAATATTTTAAGGAAGCTAAATGATCGTGCGATACTACATACGATAAAATCTCGTTACACTAAAACTTTAAGCTGTTGTGTTTGTATTAAAGTCAAACAGATCATTTTGAAGCATATTTTCCTTGATTATATCTCTTGTTAAGTTATGGTGAAACAAAAGAAAATAACAAAGATGAAACTTAACTTGTTACAAAAGAATATAAAACCCATCTTTTTTACAAGAGAGATACCTGGCTATGTTTTGTTTTTCTAAAAGCAAATAACTTTTGAACTATTTAAAACAGTGTACACGTTAGACTTCGTGCTTTTTCTCTTACATTCAATATATGTACTTGATGTTATTTTTATATCTATAGATAAAGACAATAGTAGTACAATTAGCTTAAATAATTCCTAAATCCTTAGTTATAGCACATAGCTATATTTGATATTTAAGTCTCTGGCGATCCTTCGGCCAAAAAAAAACCGGCACTCGGCGTACACTCATAATACGACGTTGTCATAAAAGTATGTCATACAAATTCATTACTGGACAAAACATTTTACTAAAACCACTAAATTACCGAGGAATGATTTTTTCTATAATATGATCGTTAAATACCTGAAAAATCAAAATTAATACTGATTTTTTGGCACTGTTTTGCTTATGTGTACAACTACTTTGCTGACATGGTTTTTCGATTCCAACTGATTAAAACCGTGAACAACCCTTATAAAGTTGTATATCAATGCCTTAAACATTGCGATGTTCCGTGCAAGTAGAATATTCAAAGACTAACAGTTGTAAATGTGTTTATCTTTTATTTTTTCTTTGTCAAGCTAAAAAAAACATTTTATTTTAATCAATCCGGTGCCATAAATCCAAATCAGTTCAGGAACGGGGAAATATTCCAAATCAGCCCGAAACGATTACCCACCGTGGTGTTGGTCTTAAACATGGTACCCAACAGTATTATAACAAAATCACGATACTAGAATGATGATAATATGACAGTATCATAGGGGTAACAGAACAGCACGATACTGAAGATGCCATAAAACGACATAACGATAATGTTAATGCAAAATAGTTTCCCAATTTACACAATCGTACTTTCGCATTTTCACAATGTAATTGTCATGATATCCTACTGTTGTCTTACCATTATCTTACTGCCGCAATATAATTATCCCATAGTCATTTTAATCTGCCATAATATTTCATTATCGTACCTTTGCATAATTATCAAAACTTCTTGCACGGTTAAAAGTGTAAATAATATAGTCATCATGGCTATAATTATCACTGCTATATATGAAACTGCGACAATATGTTGTAAAAACACAATACTGTGTAGCATAAACATTTATCAAAATGTTTTCTTACTGTGTGTTATTATCATAATCATACCGTAATCGTTATTACAGTAATCTGTTTTTGTATTTTCATTATCATCCTGCCAAGTATAACGTTTACAAGTATTTACGTTATTGATATAGAGGGCCAAATGGCTTAAATTGCTTTACTTGTGTAACAGTATTGAGAGATTGCTCTGCAAATCGCAGGTTTCTATTATTCATACATATATTTGTTGTTTCTTTTTCAAGAAGTCAGAATGTGCTTCACATTTACAACCTTAATTGATGTCATGGGGATTTTTATCCCTCTTGAACAAAAAGTCAACTTGAGTACTTAGTATCGTACTTTGCAAAACTTTAACAATTGTCTCTTTTTTGTAAGTAACACAAAATCAAAAACAAAGATATGACAAAACAAGAAAACTCAGATTGCTTAATATATGTAACTACATATGAGCCGCGTCACGATAAAACCAACATAATGGGTTTGTGACCAGCATGGATCCAGACCAGCCTGCGCATCGGCGCAGTCTGATCAGGTTCCATGCTGTTCGCTTACCAACCCTTTTACAAGTACAGAAGCTGATAGCGAACAGCATGGATCCTGATCAGACTGCGCGGATGCGCAGGCTGGTCTGGATCCATGCTGGTCACAAACGCACTATGTTGGTTTTGTCGTGACGCGGCTCAATTATTATTAAACAAACAAGTTATCATAAGTCGCCTGTAGAAACCGGCGACTAAATTTGTAACAGTTTAATATTATACCTATGGTTAGGAGAAGGTCTTAAAAATTGTAAATAAAAGCATACCAATTACTGAACAATTAAAGTCTACAATCGTTTTCAGTAATCTCAAAAAATCAAACATACAATAACGTTGCTCAAGGAAATGAAATATTCAAATATTGACATCTAAAAAAGCAACATTACAATTTTTATAAAATGAATCCCTATGGATAAGTCATTGAATTTAGGGATACTTTTACTTATTTCAAACTGTCCAGCATTGCCATTTTATGATAAATAAATCATGCATGATATTTAAAATGACACTTTAAATTATCTTGGTGTTTATATCTTATGAGACCTATTCTATTTTATTATTTTATTTAGTTATAAACTATTTCTCCCTGTTTCTTTGTAAGAATCACGTGACTACACGTTGTATGTTATTGTTTTAAAATCTATTAATAGTCACAAATGGCTGATAAAACAGACATACAGGTAACTTGTGAATGGTTGTCACAAGGTATAGAAGCTGATAAAATGCAAATCAAAGTAATTTTGTATGAATAATTACAAAATCTCGGTATGACGGTACGGGGCCGTAATCGTATTGGACTAATAAACTATCTTTGTGTTGCACTGAAAGGCAATTAAACGTTAACTATATCGTATGTAACAACGGGAATATTGATTTCAACTAATTTATATGTTTTTTCGATAAGAATATTTTTTTATGCAGACACCACTTTTACAGTAAAATTGCATTGTTTTATGCAATAATGAAGCATATATATTTTCATAGCCACTTTGCAAATATTTAATGATAGGTAATTATTTCTCGGTATTTAGTAAACCATACGGATTTCAATATATGGTACAACGGTATATGTTTAAAGTAGAAAAACAAGTAGAATTACAAGCATATCACTTGCTTTACAAGCCTCGATGACAAGGTGTTAGATTTTCAGTTAGTTTCAAATTAAAGACTGTATGTTCGATAAGTCATTTTTTATGTTTTCTTTTATGATATTTTTGTATTTTGCAAAATTTGACCATTTATCAAAATTATAAATAAAAAAGTGCTAGAAATGAAAAACACGATTATCAACTTATGTTTCATATAGTTAAAAGATATACTAAAGATCCTGTATGCTTTGTGATTGATATTATTACTGTATGAATACCACACTTGCAAAACTTATATTTGTAAATAATTATGCAAATAAAACAATTTTCAAACATCAAAGGATATGTAAAATGTGTACTGCAAATATTTGTTCACATTATATTTAATCAATCAATTACATGCATTCTTTTCATATTGGAAAATTTGACTTACAATTTATGGAAAATAAATTTCTAATTACCTCCCTTTAATTACATGAAATGTTATATTGGGTAATATCTTCATAAACAATGCTTATTTGAACTAACAATATTGACAAATCTTAATTTGAACATCATATTTATGAAATAAAACCATGAAAAAAATGTGTTACAGGATCTTTAATGAAAACTACAAACAGGATTTATCCTAGATTCGAACTTGCGCCTACTAGGTTACAACTTCGTCATACTTACCACCAGGCCGTCGAGCAGTATTAATTGATATATACATGTCATTATACTTACAATAAAATCGTTAACATTAATTATAAAAAGTTATGAAAACTAACGAAACACCTCCCGAAAATTAATAAGTCTCGGGTATTGCCAAACAATACTTGCTTATTTAATAATGATAACAGTTTCTTGACAAATTTTGCTTCAAATATGTTTTATTATAACATAACATAAATTTAATGCATAAAACTCTTTTACAAAGTTTATAGCAAGAAAGATATAAATGTGGCAAGTACATGAAAACGTGTTTATGAATAAACATTACTCAACTTATTGTTTCTCTTTTCTTTATACTCGAAACATTAAACTGATATTTTCTTTTATTTATGATAATACAATCATAGTTCTATCCGGCGACTTGATATGCTTTAGCATCAAAAACTCTACTTGTGTTTTACTTGTGCACGTTTAAGATCTTATAAATAACCATTCTGAGAGTAATAAAGATCAACCAATGCGGGGAAACTTATGCAGTAAAACGACACAAATTCAATTTTATACTACCTGAAAGGTAACTAAAACTGAAGAACTGTTAACCTCTGGACAGATAGTCTTAGACTAGCTAAAACCAGATATAACTTTTCATTATGCAACCGAGAAATAAACTCGAGATTAGTAAGACTATGATATTGCCTTAATCGTGACCAAAACTTTAATTATGCAAATGGCCCTTGATGTTTTATATCACTCATATAAAAGACAATATAATCGCATTTTAAATTCAAAACATATAAATTACTAAGTTCCCAAGACATGTCATAATGGTTATACATCATCTTGAAAACAGTGAAATTGTTAATTTTAATGAGATACATCGCCAGGTAATGGTAATGCATTATAATTTTAGCAGTTGCATTTTTTAACACAATTGTCTGCAGACAGATATATTAGTCTTCTTTTGTTCAGTCGCTTAAATTATTGTAAATAATAGAATGAATGTCTTTGGTATTCTATATACAACACAGGCAAGAAATTGTACATGAAATACACTCAAATCAAACTATTAAAACAACATAGCGTCTTACATGTAATTCTTAATGAGAAAATATGAGGTTAATTTTATATTTGAATGTTGATGGAATATATAGCCTGATATTTCACGAAAATGTTTATCAGATACGATAAAAACAGATATTCCTTTGTCAAATGAAAGAAATACAGGATGCATATATAGAATTTAGGTTATCATTTTAAACACATATAAACATGGGAAGAACCTCAATCATCGTTTGCCTCCTAACTTATGCAATGTACCTGTTTAATGATCATGTATTCAACTCGCTGGTTCAATGAAACATTAGACAGAAACATAAAGTTATTATTTTATATGGTCCCTTTCGATTTGAACCATTTGAAAGTTATATAACATATTGATGTAAATAAAATAAAAGTGATAGACAAATTATGTTAGACTATCAAACCTAAATTAACTGTTATAAATATTATGACTGACAATAATTATGTTAAAATTATGTTTAATTTAAATGCAGGTCATTTATTTAAAATCATGTATAAATCATAAGTATATAACAAAAGCAAATGGGTTGTGCAGCAAATTCTTACAAATAATGATTAAGCCCTTCTCAAAGAAAAATGCATGGGTCATGCATTAAAACATATTTATCTTTTTTGTTGTTTGTTTGACCATAAGTTAATATTATTCTATTTCATACAGAAGTCATTGTGGTTTTTTTTTCAAACTAAAACTATAACAAACTCGTCTGCACTGGCATCCCATATCCTCATTTCCCCATGGGGCACGGAATCATAGTGATAATCATCACTGTAATTGTAATCATCAGAAGAGTAAGAATAGTCATAAAAATAATCAGAGTCATTTCTATTCCATACAACTATTCTGTTCTTTTGCCTCTCTTCTTCCTCTTGTCTGCGTTTATCTTCCTCCTCCTTTTCCTTGGCATTTGGGTCACAATGGGGGCACAACATGTGACAGACGGGTATTGTTCGTTTGACATAGGCACATGTTACTGGTTTGAAAAAACTGTTCAATCTATTTAGCTCAAAATACGAAACATCTCAAAATAACTTCGTTCCTTACTTTTACGATAAAGGCGAACCGTTTTTGCATTCAATTCTACCAAAAGATCAGACACAAACATGTATTGAGGATTTCCCTTTTCGGATGGTGTGAAATTTGAAATTTCAGTATTGTAGGTTTCCGTTTCTTGGTCTATTGACACCAAAATGGACGTTAACCTGGTCAATACAAGAATCTTGTCATGCACAGGAAGCAAACATTTTACCACTGTTCTCTCAAAGAATCTGTAACCTTCTTCATCGAAAGGTATATTAATGACCATCATCTTGTTTGTTTCAAGATTGAAGCAGTACAAGTTTGACCTTTTTGAATGTGTCGCTGTTGACATAACAATAAATGATTGGCTGCAACATGCACAGCTCACGAGAAATGCTAATGACATTAGCGGTTCTATTTCAATTACTTTTCCATTATCGTTGACACTTTGATACAGTACTGAACCCAATGTCTGCTTTTTCATACCCGGATATCTTGCACTACCATCATCGTTTGAACACAATCCCTTTGAAATAATTATCAAGCGTTTGTTTGTTTCCAATATGTGGCTTATATCAGATGGATAATTCCCCCTGGAAATTATGGACTTCTTTTTACAAATACCACTGTTTATGTCATATAAATATATGCGCCGTTTTGATTCCTCAAAGGAAAGCACTTCTTTAGGTACGTCCAAACAAGGAACACAAGTAGCGTTCATCATATTTTCTGGAAATTTAAATCTATAAAGATTCATATCTTCAAGGTTTAATCCAACGACATTTGATCCAGTTCGCTTGTCGTTGAGGATGAAAACAAATGGTACTGATGAATCTGTCCTGAAAGTTAGGTGATCCTCTACTCTATGTAAACATTTAGGTGCCATCCTTACAAAGTAGTCTCTTTTGACAACTTTGTTTAAGTAGTGTCCTTCCATTTTGTTCAAATCTAAGGAGTCAAACCATTGTTCAAAGAATGTATAGATTCCATGAAATTCACACCAGTCTCTTGCCATTTCAAATCGGCTTTGCATCGGCCAATAACCCAGATCGTTTCCTGTCAGAAGCATATCTACAGATGCTGCATCTATCTTTAGGATATCAGTTTCCTTACATAGTTCTATTAGATTACATCTAATGAATTCATCAATTTGTTCATGTTCGAATCCGTATAGAGAGCACACTTGGAGTACTTTGTAAAAGTTGCTTTTAGTTAGTGCAAGGTTTTTTATGCGATCTTTACAATACATATACAGTTCCTCAATTTGCAGCATGTCAGCTAAACGTATTAAACTAAACAAGTCTTCTGATGTCACTTGTATCATACGACCTGTCATGTAGTCAATGATCTGTTCTATTCTTTCTTTACGACCGGAGAAGGTACCGAGAGCCTGGCCAACTTAAAAATATGAGAATGATGTTGATAGTTTTATTATATAAAACAAAAATCATATCGGTACATTGTACTCATACATTATTTGATTTTCCTGTAGTTTGGCTAAATATGCATTAGTTTGTAAGATTTATGATACATAATCCATATATTAGCTGCATGTACAGAACAAATTAACTCTTAGTTATACTTATTCAGACACAGAAACATCCAAGTTTAATACTTATATCTGAAATAATATCATTTTATCTGCAAGTGTTGAACAAAGTGTTACATGTATTTCTAGATATTTACCAGAATGCCTTATTTCAGGATCCCAACGTCCCCATGCCTCTAAAACAGGACTGCAGTATGCAATACTTTCCCATTTTCCGTCTGGTTCCTGAAATTGATAAAAGTGAGGACAAGCTTTAGATTTAATGATAACTACATTGTATTAATAAGTCGGTTTTATGTATTTAAAAACATGTAACCTTCTGATTAAAGTCTGAAATTTATCTTTTATATTGAAATTATAAGTTCAGAAGATGTATTCCTACTCAGTAAGTGATAAAATGTCGAATGAAGAAAGAGACCAGTGGGACTATACAATAAACATTTCATGTTAAAGTTAAGTTTTTCCTTTTTTATTTCAATAAGTGTGTCTAGTCACACTTGTTATAATGTCCAAATATGAATCATTTCTATTAATAAATGAGAAGGTTATTAAAACATAAACAAAATGTTATCATTAGATCTTGACGGTCAAACCATTTAAAGGTCACGGTCATATCTAAATTATCCAACATGTCCCATTTGGTCACAAAGTTTGTTTTGTCCACGTATGAATTAAATCCGTACAAAAATTACAGAGTTATGACAACCTCAACAAAATTCAATAATTTGATCTTAACGGTCAGGGTCACTTAAAACTAAAGGTCAACTCAGTTCAACTTAAAGGTCTTGTCCAAAAGATTATTTTGTACAAGTACATAGATAATCCATTGGTTTAGTACCAAGTTACAACTATTATAGCAATAATCAATGACAATTCAATAATTTGAAGGTCAAAGTAATACATGAGTCAGGTCGATTTGAGTTTGTTATGAATAAAGGTCCAGGCCCAAACGATGTTGTGCCTTAATATGAAGTTAATTAATTTATCAATAGCAAGGATATAGCCAGTTTTTGTTGTGTTATATTGTTGTTTTCTTTTGTTAATAATCACCTTTTTTGGCAGTCTAATTTTTCTATTTCAAGCCTCCTGGCTAACACAATTAGTATCATTAGCTTGTGTATTACTTATAAACATAGATAAAAGTAAGCATAATGTAGATGTAGTGTCTTGAACTTATAACCTCCTTTACATATTCAATTTTTTAAATAAATGTTTGCCGTAATTTACTTTATGTAAATATTATGTTAACTTTTCATGTTTTAACTATATTGCACACATTATTGTAAGACTGTTAAGGGATGGACCTCCGTCCCTTAAAAAGTAATGCGCCGGAGGTAATAAATGGGGTTACCTTCGGGACCTGAAATGAAAAAAAAAAAAAATAAAAAACGTTATACCCAGTTACAGGGGTAAACAAGAGAATTTCGGTAATTTGACCTTAATGGTCAATGTAATTTAAAGTTCAATGTCAATATCAGTTCAACCATTGTAAAAGGGATTGCCCAAAAGGATGTTGTTGTGTTTTTTGTTTTTGTTTTTTTTGTCCAAGTATGGTAACAAATTTGCTTCTTGCAGCTGTTAAGGATTTGTTTGATTGTTCAAATGTCAGGAAAAAAGGATCATTTAATTGGTCGAATAGAATCTGCGAACAATAGCAACATATCGATATGCTATTGTCCGGATAAGCTAAAATTAGGAACAGCCGGCGAGGTGTCCCGAAGTTAATAAAGCAGCAAAATTTCGGTACACGGTTCACTCGGTCATATAATTGTGTCTTCTGTTATTTTTTGTTGGTGTTTTTTATAAAAGAACTCTGTTTTAATACGCTTTCGCTGTAAATGTCTATCATTTTGAACTCTATGCTTGTACAATAAATAAGAAGCCCATGATTATAGAATTAATAAAAATCTTTATTATATTATTGCAAGAATCTATTTAAAAGAAAATTAAACACTTAAACTACATCAACTCAACTCCACAACACCATCTCTTCAACTTCAATAAACTCAAAGGACCCCAACCAAAAGAAAATTCCCAGCTTATACACCCTTTTGTCTGCACTTGCAGCTTACGTGGTGTGCAAAAGTAGAATGACGTGCGACCCATGTGCGGGAACCTATCTGCACAACTTCTGTGCGACCTGAATGTTGTGAAACCTATTTAAAGTACTGAAATGCCTTAACAATTTTCAAAATGGCGCAGACTGCTGTGCAATGAAAACATAAGTACAAACATATATATGTACTCAATAGCATTTTGTTCAACAATGCAACTTAATGCAACACATTTTTGCATAAAGTAATTACATGTGTTGTAAAGTTGGATTCCAACTACAACAGGTTATATAATTATTATATAATATTGCATAATATTACTCAAGAAGTTTAACATGTATAATCTTAAGGAATATTTTTCAAGAAATATTAAGGGTTTAAACTTTAATTTAGCTTTAAGTTTATTTTAAAGTTTAGTCATATTGAACATGTATTGTTTATAGACATTTCATTCTTATCATGCACTTGTTTAATGTTGATTATAGTTTGTAGAACTTATTGATACATTCTTTAACAGTTAACTTAGCATGGCCTAAGACTCTTTACATACAATATATAGAGAATGGTTCTACTTTCAATTACTCTGATATTTAAATTTAGTGAGATACAAGTTACTGATTTAGCATTTATATATGTTTGTAAATATGTTTAGTTGATATTAGTTTCTAGTTTTATTGCTTAGAATATTTTTGTAAAAGTTCATTACTTTATTATTTTTATAATCATGGTCAATAATGCTGCTGCAAAATTTTCCATGAATCATGATCTATTTTTAGAATAGTTATGTAAAATACTGATAAGCCTAGAGCATTTGTTAAGTAAATTCTGGTTGGCTGTAATTTGACCAATCAGATAAGTTGTTACATACAGTGCCACCTGTAGGTAGATGCTAGCTCCCTCTGGGATTCAGAAGTACATTTATACAAGCATCTTAGACAATTTTGTCATTCTGCTGCTAATTTTTGGAAAAGTAACATCTCTAAAAGCTCTCTAAGGTTAATTAATTAATTATTTAATTTATTTTAGGCACTTTGGCATTTAAATGAACCTAGAGATTATCTAAATTCACAGAAACATTTTTGATAAATTTGTAAGTAATTTAAGTAATTATTTTTACAGAATTAATTAAGATTAATGAATATCTTTTCTTTGTTTTAAGTGGCAGCCATCTTGAATCATTAGAGCTTTATTTTTGTTGCTATAGATTAAAACAGGGCTTGCTACTATTTAGGTTTATTAGTTTAACAGCACAGAATCATTAAGGTTATTTTTCATATTTTTAGTGATTACAGTTTAAACAACTTTTAACTGGTTTAAATCTTTTATTCAACTAGTTTATTCTGATTTTCATATTTTTGGTTAAATAAGAACTGTTTCATTTTTAGTACACATTAATAACTTGTTTAGTTTTAAGTAACTTTTAGTTAAGTGTAAATAAAAACTTAGTTCATTAAAAATTTGGTTGATTTAAATTTATTCAAATTTGTGTTTTATTTCCCTTTGCATTCAAAGGGTGGTGTCATCCTGACGATTAGATTTTTCCCTATTAAAGAGTACTCCTGAGCAAACTAAGAACATTAAAAAGTAAATATTAGGTAATAAGTAACTAAATTCTATTTATAGAAAACTTAAGGCTTTTCATTTTCAACACCACAACAATGGTGCCAAGTGGGATAGAGGCCTGCTTCTATTTTTAGAAACACTTATTAACATATTTTTTAATCACCACAACAATGGTGTCAGAATCGGGATAGTTTTGAAAATAAGTAAATTTTCTCAACTCGGGAGTACATTATTTTTAATATTTTTCTATAAGTACATTTTTGTATTGATAGTTTTGAAAATAAGTAAATTTTCTCAACTCAGGTGTACAGTATTTTTAATAAGTAAATTTTTGTATTTTTGAAAATAAAGATTTTTGTCGAAGTAAATTTTTGAATACAAAATCAATTAATAGCAATATAGTGAAGTCAATTATCAGTAAACACTCTTGACCTATCTTTTCTTCTTTCAACTGCTACTGGGTGATCTGTTCTATTTCAACTGATAGGGGCGGCCTGAAGGTTGAAGCTTGTCACAAGCCTGAACAGCTAACTAAGCTTCAGTTAATTTTATATAAGGTAGGACGGTGAATACATTGACATCCTTCCGGCTATACATTTGCGGCAGTCCGGCAAGCTGGATGTTATATGGGGTAATCGTTCTATTAGTAATACAATAATAGGTGATTATATATTTCTGGCTATACTGTTCTGGCAGCTGGAAGCACAAGCGTGTCATATATGATCCTAGAGTTGTAAAATTCTTTTCTATCTTCCAGCCAGGCCTATTTTACCTCTTTAATTTCATATAAAGGCCAATTCCCAAAGAGTCCCTTACCCAGAAACATAAATCACAAGTACAGAGATCAATAGCAACCAAAGTTATTGATTTATGAAGTACATAGTCATTTCCAACTAATTACAACTTTATTTTCAGCGTCCGACAGTGCCTATTTCGTTAACACACGTTTTAGGCAATATAGTGTGTATAATCAGAAAGCTTTCGATCTATCTTTATAATATAAATTCTAAATTTTTATTTTAAAAGGCACTACACTTGGCATACCACTATTTGTCTGTACATTGGCTCCGAAATAAAAGATTATCAAAATTTGTCCGTATATTGGCTCCGAAATAAAAGATTATCAAAATTTGTCCGTATATTGGCTCCATATTATGAAGAAAGAAGATTCCTTCATATTGTCAAACCTCCTGAAATTGTCACAGAAGAGTCAGCCTCAGACATGGCCAGCTACTAGACACTTAAACACTTCCTAGGATGGAACCGCTATCCAGAACCCTACAAACCAATGTTGGCATCAACACGTCAGAAGAAGATGTCTACTTCTACGATTGTTATCCTCCACTACAATACACTACTTCATACCGAAGAGACAACTACTACCATGACGACCATTATGCAACATCAATACAACTGCCTCCAACTTCTTGACATCACAACGACTCAGTCAGAGAAATCCAATATCTCCGAGAGCAAATTCAGTTCTATCAGAAGCGACTTCAAGAACTCCAGCTATCACAAAGAAGAACCACAGAAAATGATCAACTATGCTATACTTCACCAGTCAACACATCCGCAATAAACAGATTGGCTCAATGTCATATGCCAATTAGACATCAACAGTACCAGCAACAAGTATACCTCAGAAGACGTCAAAAATATCGAGAAGAATCTGATAATGGCTACATAGACCCTGAAGTATACCAGCCTAGACGGTCAACCTACCACACTGAACCTTCCTACAGCAAACCAAGATCGTTACGTACAAGTACACCATGTTACCCTAGAAAGACAGTCCTAACTGTTACAAATAACAGAGAAGATTCTGAAGATATATACCACCATCAATTGGGGCACTACAATTCAAATCATTTCATAACTGAAGAACAATTTCATCAATTTGCAAGTGACTTTATACAATCACTGATAAAAGATGGATATACATGGGGTGATGATAACTTCCAAGATAAAGACATTTCCAGAAATAAAGCTTTCCAGCATAACACAAACTGCTCTTCAAACTGTCAAGAAGACTGCTGCCTTACTTCCAGATGTCAAACTGAGCTACAGCTTTACAACAAAGTCAAAGAAGAAACTCTACCAAAGAAACATTTAAACTTCATGGGACTGATTCTGCAGGCCAAGAGTCAGTCCACCCAGTAAATAAAAACTACAACAAAATGGCCGAAGACAAACCAGATGACGGACCACAAAAGGCATCAGATACAACAAAGTCAGTAACAGTAGAAGATTCCATTCCTGCTCAGGGCTACAATCTAACGCCTTACCCAGATCTGATGCCAAAGACAGCTAAATGACAACCCTTTAATGCTGATGAAATACGAACTGAAGACATCACCGACACAAACAGCAGACCAAAAGATGCAATCTTCGATTGGACAGTCTGCATGGCTACTATTTACGATAACTTATTAGTAGTCAAATACAATAAAATATCAACAGGCGATAATGATGATGCCAATACCAATACCAAACAACAAAAAGATGACAAACCAATACCCGGCGAAGACAATAAACCACAAGAAGATGCCACATACCAATCATATGACCAATACCACAGACCAGATGCTTGCGTGTATCCGAGAAGAGAGAAGAAGATCGGTAACTATTCAAATCGCGATTGTGTAAAACTGAGCAAACCCGAGTTTGTTCATAGACTGACAAACATTATTCAAAACAAGTATAAAAACATTTAGGGTAATAGAAAAGATGCCACCTTTTATTAAGTTTCCTTTTTCAATTCATTTCAAATTGATAAGAAGTAATTTAAGTTAAAGTTACACTGTCATACCATACCATGTTGTTTTTTGTTATGTTGAGAAAAAGACTTTTGTATACATATAAGATATTGATATGTTGAGTTAGATTTTTGTTACAATAATTGATATTGTGTGATTATTTGTTGACTTTTTTGTTAAGTACAAGTTTTTCTTGTTTGAGTTTTGTAAGGCTGCTTTAGGTGTCTTAGTGAATGTTTTTTGTGCTCGTTACATAGAATTTAAGTTTCTATGGGCTTGATGTTTTGAGACATCAAATTTTTGAGTTTTAGAGATTTTCTATAGGATTTAAGATCTATAGGCGTCTGGTGATATGTTTCACAGACATTTCTTTGTTCACTTAAGTAATGATCCTAAAGTAAGCGTTTGTTAACCATAGATGTGCATAGCTCCATCGCAGCTAGGTCTAACACATATGCTTTTTGTGATTTTTTCACAGTGGTGTGAAACTTTGATTTATTTAAGAAGTTAATATGTATTTTTACAAGTCATTAAACTAACAAGATTTAAGTTAGATATCATATATTTTTGTTGTATGAGATAGACCTGTTTTACTTATGGTATAATTGTTAACCATTTTGATGCTACTTTTATTAATGACACAGTATTGTTAATTATCTGTCAAAGCTATATTTCTTATGATTGTATTTTAACATGGTGGTGTAACTGATTCTTTATTGAAACTTTAGGCATTATACAAATTTGAAGTAAAATTCAGTATCGATTCTGTTAAAAGGTGAAATTCTTTTCTAGAAAGTGTTTCGTATAAAAAGTGATAAAGAAAATTCGAGTAAAGTGTTATATGAATAGTGATAAAGTGTTTTATGAATAGTAATAAAGAAAATCTAAAGTGTAGAATAAAGTGTTGATACAAGTGAAATGAATAACGAGCAAAGTGAAACAAATCAATAGATCGTGCATCTGAGTAAATATAATTAAATCGCGCATCTGAGAAACATTACCAAATCGTGCATCCGAGAGACAAAATAATGATATCGCGCAACATTTAAATAACCATAGTGCAAAGACATTGGGTGCAATGAACATTTAAGGTGGTTGTGCCATCATGCACTTATTTTAAACATAACAGTTATCGCGCTTAAATATCATATCCTACAATTGTGACAAAATCTAGTGCAAAGACATTGGGCACAGTATGAACATTTCAGGTGGCTGTGCCAGCACACTAGTAACCCCGAACATGACAATAAGTAAACCCGAACAAGATGAAACTAGAAAACCCCGATGATGACAGAAAGAAGAATAATATTGTACAACTTTTATTATACTTTATAGATAATATTACACTTGTATTATAGTATTTCTTCTATTCCAGGACATGACATTTTAATTATTATATTCTCATTTTGTATTTACATGATGCATAGATTTTATTATAAGATATTTCTATTTCCATGTTATATGAGATTAATAATAATTAACATTAACTGCATGCTTGTATATTTTTGTAAATGTGTTCTTTATTCATTCTGTAAGTAGATTTGTTAGTTTATTGTTTTATACTTTATAGTTTCATCCATATATTATATTGACATGAACATTTTTGATAAGATAATATGCTATTTCTTTGAGGTATCTTAATGATACAGTTTAAGTTCAAGTTTTATCTTGGAAAAAAATTATTGCTTTTTGCAATAAATTTTTTCTTTTTCCAAAACCGGTGTATTGTTATAAAGTTGGATTCCAACTACAACAGGTTATATAATTATTATATAATATTGCATAATATTACTCAAGAAGTTTAACATGTATAATCTTAAGGAATATTTTTCAAGAAATATTAAGGGTTTAAACTTTAATTTAGCTTTAAGTTTATTTTAAAGTTTAGTCATATTGAACATGTATTGTTTATAGACATTTCATTCTTATCATGCACTTGTTTAATGTTGATTATAGTTTGTAGAACTTATTGATACATTCTTTAACAGTTAACTTAGAATGGCCTAAGACTCTTTATATACAATATATAGAGAATGGTTCTACTTTCAATTACTCTGATATTTAAATTAAGTGAGATACAAGTTACTGATTTAGCATTTATATATGTTTGTAAATATGTTTAGTTGATATTAGTTTCTAGTTTTATTGCTTAGAATATTTTTGTAAAAGTTCATTACTTTATTATTTTTATAATCATGGTCAATAATGCTGCTGCAAAATTTTCCATGAATCATGATCTATTTTTAGAATAGTTATGTAAAATACTGATAAGCCTAGAGCATTTGTTAAGTAAATTCTGGTTGGCTGTAATTTGACCAATCAGATAAGTTGTTACATACAGTGCCACCTGTAGGTAGATGCTAGCTCCCTCTGGGATTCAGAAGTACATTTATACAAGCATCTTAGACAATTTTGTCATTCTGCTGCTAATTTTTGGAAAAGTAACATCTCTAAAAGCTCTCTAAGGTTAATTAATTAATTATTTAATTTATTTTAGGCACTTTGGCATTTAAATGAACCTAGAGATTATCTAAATTCACAGAAACATTTTTGATAAATTTGTAAGTAATTTAAGTAATTATTTTTACAGAATTAATTAAGATTAATGAATATCTTTTCTTTGTTTTAAGTGGAAGCCATCTTGAATCATTAGAGCTTTATTTTTGTTGCTATAGATTAAAACAGGGCTTGCTACTATTTAGGTTTATTAGTTTAACAGCACAGAATCATTAAGGTTATTTTTCATATTTTTAGTAATTACAGTTTAAACAACTTTTAACTGGTTTAAATCTTTCATTCAACTAGTTTATTCTGATTTTCATATTTTTGGTTAAATAAAAACTGTTTCATTTTTAGTACACATTAATAACTTGTTTAGTTTTAAGTAACTTTTAGTTAAGTGTAAATAAAAACTTAGTTCATTAAAATTTTGGTTGATTTAAATTTATTCAAATTTGTGTTATATTTCCCTTTGCATTCAAAGGGTGGTGTCATCCTGACGATTAGATTTTTCCCCATTAAAGAGTACTCCTGAGCAAACTAAGAACATTAAAAAGTAAATATTAGGTAATAAGTAACTAAATTCTATTTATAGAAAACTTAAGGCTTTTCATTTTCAACACCACAACAATGGTGCCAAGTGGGATAGAGGCCTGCTCCTATTTTTAGAAACACTATTAAAACATATTTTTTAATCACCACAACACATGTATCTTTATAGTATTAATGGTATACAAGATTGATACAATTACTTTTGACTGACAATTCTTTCAACTTATTATCAGCAGAAAAACAAAATAAGAAAATCTCTTTTTCACCTTTAAAAAATATAACTTAACATTTGAACCAAGTAACCTGTATATCGATAAAGCATTAAGGAATTTCATTAACAAAATCCTATATTTTGTCACAACATTGGAGCCGCTGAAGGACTAAAAATAGTTCTTTAAGTTTGCACGACCTCTTGCCATATTTAGAACAAGCATGACTGTGTGCAGTCTATACTGGCGGGCGACATTAAGTGACATCCTTACCTTGTCTGGAATTAGGAATGATCATATCTAAATATAACTGGCTCTGTACTGTAAATGATTCCATTGTTTTAAATAGATAACCAGCTAAATACAACACTCCTTGCAGAGAACTAGTTTCAAATTTCACAATATTGCAGCTATTATAAATGTTTAATATTACTGTTTATAACAAAACAATTATCAATTTATACACTTTAAAGGATTGTAAACCGAATGAGCCACTGTCCGTAGTGTTAAATGTAACGTAAATGTAAAGGAAAGTTTACTATTTTTCCTTTTACAGATTTGTCCGTCCCTCGCGATGTTAATTTTTCGTTCAAATAAAGCCGTATTTTGAAGCGGATTATGCGCATAACAATATAGACTGGTTCTAATGATTTGAAACTGTAAATGAGATTCATTAAATACAATTTGACACTTGAAAATGGATGCCGCCAGCAATCATCCTCAACACTGTGGCGATTTTTAATAAACCGTTATAGTAAATGCCAAGTTACTGTCAATTATAGTAAAAATCATTGAAAATTCAATAATTTAACCTTTAAGGTCAAGGTCATAAATGAGTCAAGGTCAATTTGAGTTTGATACACTTGAAAGTCTTATCTTAAAGAATATTGTGTCTTAGTATGAAGAATCAATCATTTAAACATTTTTGTCGCCACAAATTACCTTAGCAGATTTTAAAATTAAGACTCGGACTCTTATTTTATTAATACATGAGAGCAGAAAACATCGTATAATGTACCGATATATCGAAGTCTAGAACTTCCCACGAAATGATGTATTCTGAACTATCGCTGTCCGGTGATATCCTGTCACTAACAAATGGATACGAATAACTGTTTTCTAAATCCATTTCAGCCTAAACAAACTGGCATTTTATCGTCCGTGTCTGTAAAGTATATCACTGTTCTACTTTTTAAAATTACTATGTGTTTTCTTGACACATTAGATAGTTAGCAACGATTGTGTGCGTGTGTGTTTAAAATCCGTGTTATTTTCCGAAAATGAAGAATCTATTTATAGATCACACTTCATCGATTCAAGGTTACTTGACATGTAGGTATAAACGCAAAACGCCATTATTAATACCATTATCACAATTGTTTATTGATATATCGCTTCATTTAGATCAACTTGTCTTTCATTTCAATCTAAGTAAAGAATAGTGTTATAATTCATTTCAGTATCTGAAATATATTAGCATTAAGAGTTTAAGATTCAAGAGTTTATTAAGTATAAACATATGTTGTGGTGATGAAAAAATTATGTTAATAAGTGGTTTCTAAAAATAGAAGCAGGCCTCTATCCCATTTTGGCCCCCAAATTTTTTTTGGGTTAAAAAATTAAAACCCTTAGGGTTTTCTATATTTTAAAAATTTAGTTTATTTAAATTAAACCCTAATGTTTTTTTAGTTTGCTCAGGAGGACCCCCTTTAATGGGGAAAAATTTTTAAATTTCGTCAGGATGACACCCCCCTTTTTGAATCCCAAAGGGGAAATAAAACCCCAAAATGTTAAAATAAATTTAAATAAAACCAAAATTTTTTAAGGGTTAATTTTTCATTTACATTTAAACTAAAGGGGAAAATTAAAGCAAAAAAAGTTATTTAAGGGTGTTAAAAAAAAAATTTCTTTTTTTAAACCAAAATATGGAAAAATCGGGATTAAACTATTTGGGATAAAAGTTTTAAAAACCATTTTAAAAGTTTGTTTAAACTTTTAATCACTAAAAATAGAAAAAAAAAAACTTAATGATTCTTGTTTGGTTAAACTAATAAATCTTAATAGTAGCAAGCCCTGTTTAAATGTATATCAACAAAAATAAAGATCTAATAATTCAAGATGGCTGCCACTTAAAACAAAGAAAATATATTAATTGATCTTAATTAATTCTGTAAAAATAATTACTTAAATTACTTACAAATTTATCAAAAAATGTTTTAGTGAATTTAGATAATCTCTAAGGTTCATTAAATGCCAAAGTGCCTAAAATAATTAAATAATTAATTAATTAACCTTAGAGAGCTTTTAGAGATCTTACTTTTTCCAAAAATTAGCAGCAGAATGACAAAACTGTTTGAGATGCTTGTATAAATGGACTTCTGCATCCCAGAGGGATCTAGCATCTACCTACAGGTGGCACTGTATGTAACAATTTATCTGATTGGTCAAATTACAGCCAATCAGAATTTACTTAACAAATGCACTAGGCTTATCAGTTCTTTACATAACTATTCTAAAAAATAGATTATGATTCATGGAAAATTTTGCAACAGTATCATTTGACCATGATTATGAAAATATTAAAGTAATAAACTTTTACAAAAAATATTCTAAACAATAAAACTAGAAACTAATATCAACTAAACATATTTACAAACATATATAAATGCTAAATCAGTAACTTGTATCTCACTAAGTTTAAAGGCCAGTATAAGTAAAAGTAGAACCATTCTCTATATGTTGTATATAAAGAGTCTTAGGCCATGCTAAGTTACTGTTAAAGAGTGTATAAAACAATACATGTTCATTATGATTAAACTTTAAAATAAACTTAAATCTAAGTTAAAAGCCTTTAATATTTCTTGAAAAAAAATATTCCTTAAGATTATACATGTTATACTTCTTAAGTAATATTATGCAATATTATATAATGATTATGTAAGCTGTTGTAAGTGGGTTCCAACTTTACAACAATACACCGGTTTTGGAAAAAGAAAAAAATTATTGCGAAAAGCAATAAATTTTTTCCAAGATAAAACTTGAACTTAAACTGTATTAAAGATACTTCAAAGAAATAGCATATTATCATGACAGAAATATATACATGTCAACATGATATATGGAAGAAACTATAAAGTATAAAACAATAAACTAACAAATCTACTTAAAGAATGAATAAAGAACATATTTACAAAAATGTACAAGCATGCAGTCAATGTGAAATATTTTTTATCTCATATTACATGGAAATAGAAAATTAATATCTTATCAATAAAATATATGCATCATGTAAATACAAAATGAGAATATAATAATTAAAATGTCATGTCCTGGAATAGAAGAAATACTATAATACAAGTGTAATATTATCTATAAAGTATAATAAAAGTTGTACAATATTATTCTTCCTCCTGTCATCATCGGGGTTTTCTAGTTTCGTCTTGTTCGGGTTTACTTATTGTCATGTTCGGGGTTACTAGTGTGCTGACACAGCCACCTGAAATGTTTATACTGTGCCCAAGGTCTTTGCACTAGATTTTGTCACAATTGTAGGATTTGATACTTATGCGCGATAACAAGTTATGTTTAATATAAGTGCATGATGGCACAACCACCTTAAATGTTCACTTTTAAACCCAATGTCTTCCCACATTTTTTAAACATGTTGCGGATATCATTTTTTTGCCCTCTAAAGATCACAAATTTGGTAATTTTTTTCTCAGATCCCGCGTTTTAAATTTATTTTTACCCCAGATGCACGATCTTTTTAATTTTGGGTTTCACTTTGCGCGTTTTTCATTTCATTTATATCAACATTTTATTCTAACTTTAGATTTTCTTTATCATTTATTATAAAACCCCTTTACACTTTTTTCCCATAAAAACACTTTACTCGAATTTTTTTTACCCACTTTTTAAAACAAAACATTTTTTAGAAAAAAATTTTCCCCTTTTTTAATGGGAAATCAATACGGGGAATTTTTCCCTTTTTAATTTTGGGTATAATGCCAAATTTCAATAAAGAACCCAGTTACCCCAAACCATGTTAAAATAAAATTTCATAAGAAATATGGCTATGACTGATGATTAACAATACTGTATCATTAATAAAGTAGCATCAAAATGGTTAACAATTATACCATAAGTAAAACAGGTCTTTCTCATAACAACAAAAATATATGATATCCAACTTAAATCTTGTTAGTCTAATGACATGTAAAAAATACATATTAACTTTTGAATAGTAAATCAAAGTTTCACACCACGTGAAAAAATCACAAAAAGCATATGTGTTAGACCTAGCTGCGATGGAGCTATGCACATCTATGGTTAGCTAACGCTTACTTTAGGATCATTACTTAAGTGAACAAAGAATGTCTGTGAAACATATCACCAGACGCCTATAGATCTTAAATCCTATAGAAAATACTAAGACACAAACACTTGGTCTTCTAAAAACAACAAGCCCATAGCAATTTAAATTCTATATAATGGCATACATCAAAAAGCCCATAGCAACTTAATTCTATATTATGGCATAAAAACTTATAGAAAATTAGAATCTATATAATGGCACCACAATCCATAGAAAACTAATTTCTATCTACCAAAAATACAAAAATCTCATAGAAACTTAAATCCTATATCATGGTACCTCAAACCAATAGAGATTTAACTTCTATCTAAAAACACAAAAAATCACTAAGCACAATCTAAAGCAGCCTTACATAAGTTCAAACAGAAAAATTTGTACTTAACAAAAAAGTTAAGAAATAATTATAAAATCTCAATTATTGTAACAAAAATTCAACTCAACATATCAATATTCTATATGTATACAAAAGTCTTTTTCTCAACATAACAAAAAACAACATGGTACGGTATGGTAGTGTAACTTTAATTCAAATTATCAATTTGAAATAAATTGAAAAGAGAAACTTTATAAAAGGTGGCATCTTTTCTATCAACCTAAATGTTTTTATACTTGTTTCGAGTATTATTAGTCAATATATGAACAAACTCGGGTTTGCTCAGTTTTACGCAGTCGCGATTTGAATAGTTACCGATTTTCTTCTCTCTTCTCGGATACACGCAAGCATCTGGTCTGTGGTATTGGCATCATCTTTAGGTCTGGTAATGGTATTGGCATCTTCTTCATCGCCTATTGGTATTTTATCGTTTATGACTACGGATAGGTTATCGTAAACAGTAGCCATGCAGACTGTCCAATCGAAGATTGCATCTTTTGGTCTGCTGTTTGTGTCGGTGACGTCTTCAGATGGTATGTAATTGGCATTGAAGGGTCGTCGTTTGGCTTTCTTTGGCATCAGGTCTGGGTAAGGATTTGTGTTGTAGCCCTGAACAGGAATGAAGTCTTCTACTGTTTGCTGACTTTATTGTGTCTAATATCATTTGTGGTTTGTCATCTGGTTTGTGATTGGCCGGTTTCTTGTAGTTTTTCAGTTACTGCTTGGACTGACTCTTAGCCTGTAGAATCAGTCCCTTGAAGTTTAAATGTTTCTTTGGTAGAGTTTCTTCTTTCACTTTGTTGTAAAGCTGTAGCTCAGTTTGACATCTGGAAGTAAGGCAGCAGTCTTCTTGACAGTTTGAAGAGCAGTTTGTGTTATGCTGTAAATCTTTATTTTCTGGAAATGTCTTTATCTGGTAGTTAGTTATCATCACCCCATGTATATCCATCTTTTATCAGTGATTGTATAAAGTCACTTGCAAATTGATGAAATTGTTCTTCAGTTATGAAATGATTTGAATTGTAGTGCCCCAATTGATGGTGGTATATATCTTCAGAATCTTCTCTGTTATTTGTAACAGTTAGGACTGTGTTTCTTGGGTAACATGGTGTACTTGTACGTAACGATCTTGGTTTGCTGTAGGAAGGTTCAGTGTGGTAGGTTGACCGTCTAGGCTGGTATACTTCAAGGTCTATGTAGCCATTCTCAGATTCTTCTCGATATTTTTGACGTCTTCTGAGGTATACTTGTTGCTGGTACTGATGATGTCTAATTGGCATATGACATTGAGCCAATCTGTTTATTGCGGATGTGTTGACTGGTGAAGTATAGCATAGTTGATCATTTTCTGTGGTTCTTCTTTGTGATAGCTAGAGTTCTTGAAGTAGCTTCTGATAGAACTGAATTTGCTCTCGGATATATCGGATTTCTCTGACTGAGTCGTTGTAAAGTGAAGAAGAAGGAAGCTGTTGTCTGGAGGATGTTGTGGTATAATGTCTGTCACAGTAGCAGTTATGTCTCCGATATGAAGTTGTGTATTGTAATGGATATGCTTGTGGAGGAGAATACCCATAGAAGTAGACATCTTCTTCTGATGTGTTCATGCCGACATTGGTTTGAAGGGTTCTGGATAGCGGTTCCATCTCGGCGTAGTGTTAAAGTGTTTAGCAGCTGGCCATGTTCGACTTTCTGTGACTATTAAGCAAGGTTTGACAATATGAAGGTGGAATCTTCTTTCGTATTATTTCGGAGCCAATATGCAGACAAATTTTGATACTTTTTTATTTCGGAGCCAATATGCAGACAAATTTTGATAGTCTTTTATTTCGGAGCCAATATGCGGACAAACTTTAAAATTAATATGGTTTGCCAAGTGAAGTGCCTTTTAAAATAAATTTTAGAATTTATATTATGAATATAGACTAAAAGTTTTCTGATTATACACACTATATTGCCTAAAATGTGTGTTTGTGAAATAGGCACTGTCGGACGCTGAAAATAAAGTTGTTATTAGTTGGAAATGACTATGTACTTCATAAATCAATAACTTTGGTTGCTATTGATCTCTGTACTTGTGATTTATATTTCTGGGTAAGGGACTCTTTGGGTATTGGCCTTTATATTAAATTAAAGAGGTAAAATAGGCCTGGATGGAAGATAGAAAAGAATTTTACAACTCTAGGATCATATATGACACGCTTGTGCTTCCAGCTGCCAGAACAGTATAGCCAGAAATATATAATCACCTATTATTGTATTACTAATAGAACGATTACCCCATATAACATCCAGCTTGCCGGACTGCCGCAAACGTATAGCCGGAAGGATATCAATGTATTCACCGTCCTACCTTATATGAAAATAACTGAAACTAAGTTAGCTGTTCAGACTTGTGACAAGCTTCAACCTTCAGGCCGCCCCTATCAGTTGAAATAGAACAGATCACCCAGTAGCAGTTGAAGGAAGAAAAGATAGGTTAAGAGTGTTTACTGTTATGACTTTACTTTATTGCTATTAATTGACTTTGTATTCAAAAATTTACTTTGACAAAAATCCTTATTTTCAAAAATACAAAAATTCACTGGTTAAATATAATTTTTTCCTGAGTTGAGAAAATTTACTCTTTTATTTTTTTTTTAAACTATCAATGCAAAAATTTACTTGTAAAAATACTGTACTCCTGAGTTGAGAAAATTTACTTATTTTCAAAACTATCCCGATTCTGACACCATTGTTGAGGTGATGAAAAAATTTTGTTAATAAGTGGTTTCTAAAAATAGAAGCAGGCCTCTATCCCACTTGGCACCATTGTTGTGGTGTTGAAAATTAAAAGCCTTATGTTTTCTATATATAGAATTTAGTTACTTATTACCTAATGTTCTTAGTTTGCTCAGGAGGACTCTTTAATAGGGAAAAATTTAATCGTCAGGATGACACCACCCTTTGAATGCAAAGGGAAATAAAACACAAATGTTGAATAAATTTAAATCAACCAAATTTTTAATGAACTAAGTTTTCATTTACACTTAACTAAAAGACACTTAAAGCTAAACAAGTTATTAATGTGTACTAAAAATGAAACAGTTCTTATTTAACCAAAATATGAAAATCAGATTAAACTAGTTGAATAAAAGATTTAAACCAGTTAAAAGTTGTTTAAACTGTAATCACTAAAAATATGAAAAATAAACTTAATGATTCTGTGCTGTTAAACTAATAAATCTTAATAGTAGCAAGCCCTGTTTAAATGTATATCAACAAAAATAAAGATCTAATAATTCAAGATGGCTGCCACTTAAAACAAAGAAAATATATTAATTGATCTTAATTAATTCTGTAAAAATAATTACTTAAATTACTTACAAATTTATCAAAAATGTTTTAGTGAATTTAGATAATCTCTAAGGTTCATTAAATGCCAAAGTGCCTAAAATAATTAAATAATTAATTAATTAACCTTAGAGAGCTTTTAGAGATCTTACTTTTCCAAAAATTAGCAGCAGAATGACAAAACTGTTTGAGATGCTTGTATAAATGGACTTCTGCATCCCAGAGGGATCTAGCATCTACCTACAGGTGGCACTGTATGTAACAATTTATCTGATTGGTCAAATTACAGCCAATCAGAATTTACTTAACAAATGCACTAGGCTTATCAGTTCTTTACATAACTATTCTAAAAATAGATTATGATTCATGGAAAATTTTGCAACAGTATCATTTGACCATGATTATGAAAATATTAAAGTAATAAACTTTTACAAAAATATTCTAAACAATAAAACTAGAAACTAATATCAACTAAACATATTTACAAACATATATAAATGCTAAATCAGTAACTTGTATCCCACTAAGTTTAAAGGCCAGTATAAGTAAAAGTAGAACCATTCTCTATATGCTGTATATAAAGAGTCTTAGGCCATGCTAAGTTACTGTTAAAGAGTGTATAAAACAATACATGTTCATTATGATTAAACTTTAAAATAAACTTAAATCTAAGTTAAAAGCCTTTAATATTTCTTGAAAAAAAATATTCCTTAAGATTATACATGTTATACTTCTTAAGTAATATTATGCAATATTATATAATGATTATGTGAGCTGTTGTAAGTGGGTTCCAACTTTACAACACATACAATATATAATGTGATGTATGGTACGATGTGATATTAATATTTACAAAGTTGAATCACTATTACATGTTAAAGAAACAAATATTACTGCAATATAAGAAAAAAATTCACACACACACACACGCGCGCGCGCGCACACACACACACGCACGCACGCAAACACACACACACACACATATGTTTATTTTCTGGCCCTTATGCGTGACAGATATTTCACATCAAGTATCTCTCATAACAAGAGTCACTTTTAAACTGTATGAAATTGGGATGTTGGTTTTTTTATGGGGGTGTGGGTCAATGCCTCACCTTTCACAGAATTTTAGATTTTATAATATTAGTTATATTAAAATTCTAGACCAAAATAATCATGTTGTAAATGCCTCAATAAAATATAGTACAATTAAAAATAAAACTGTATGAGATGCAAACTGGGTTGTCAGTATGTAATGCATTATGCATTATACCAATAACCGTTATGTTTAAATTTTATTTTGCGCAAAATTGAATTACTTATTGTTTTGTAGGAAACAGTTTAAGATTTGTCCCGTTCAAATTATGTTAGTCATAGAAATTGTAAAATATATAATTTAAAACATCTAGATTTCTTCCCATCGAACAACGAATAAGCTTACTAGGGTGTGTGAGTCTTGAAAAGCAGGCCTTACAGCCCTTATCAGGATTACTGCACTTCAGGTTACTATTGGTGCTCATTTCCCGCTTTACAGTGACTTATCTTCGGGTGAAATATCATAGCTTTGGCTAATACTCTGTGTAAATTGACAAAGGTGAATTATTACCTTTTTGTTTGCATAATAAAAGAGCATCACGTGACACATACCTGCGGTCCGTCCTCAACAGTAAAAGCTACTTTGTTGTGCTTAACGGAGATTCACCCTCATTAAAGCGGCCTTCAGCTTTATTTTCTGTTGCAAAAACAATTCTGTGTTGGTTCAAAATGAGTATTTAAATAGCTTTATCTTGGAAAAGTGAATCATATCACTGCAAGTTTTCTTCCAAACAGCGCTCCGAAAGTTTTAAATACTGCGATGGAAACAATAGGAGATCGTGAAACGAATCGTCCGCTTTATCAATTTAGATATAGAGAGCTTACTGGTAGAATAGAGGTATCAAGGGGTTTCTTTACTGTTTATGTATTTTGTCGTCGGCAGCTTCCAATTTCCATCTTAATTCTTTTTACAATTATATGAAACGATTCATCTAAAAATAACATATTTAACCTTAAGAAAAGCTGAAGGCCGCTTAAAACATAGACTACTGACAGCCATAGGTTTTCTCATTCAAATTAATGGATCAGATCTAATATACATTTTATTCTCCTCTCAACAGGCTTCATTCTTATTTTTAATGTATATATATTTTCTAATTTTTTTTTTCAGTTTCATTTGTAAACTGTGTTTCTGTTACCACCAAGCTTCAACAAACTCATCTGCACTTGCATCCCAGTACATTTCTCTCTGATTCCAAGGATCATCACTATAATCATCATGGTAGTAATCATATTCATGATAATCACTATAAACATCAGATTCTTCACCGTAAAAACTGTTGGCCATAATTATGTTTCTTTGTCTCAACTCTTCCTCTTTTCTGATCATTTCAGATTCCTTTTCCCAGGCATATGGGTCACAATGTGGGCACATTATGTGACATAATGGTTTTGTCCGTTCGACATAAGCACACACTGTTGGTTCAAAGTAAGGATCGTTCATTCTTTTCAATTCAAGTGTATGCCAATCTTGGAAAGAAGTTTGTTCCTTGTTTTTAAAGCTGATACGTGCATATCGCCAGTTCAATTCTACCAAATTATCAGAAATAAATACGTATTTAGAGGCTCCCTGTGCAGAAAGAGTCAAATGTGGACATTGCCTTTCCTCGACAATGTAGGCATCTGAATCTTTGTTTAATGACAATAACATAAATGACATTCCAGTCACAAAGAATTTTATCATGCACTGGCAGTAAACATTTAACAGAGGACTGCTCAAATAGCCCGTACCTTTGGTCCTCATTGATTTGTAGATTAATTTCTGTCATTTTGTTTGTTTGAAGATTAAAGCAGTACAATTTTCTCCTCTTTGAAAATGTTGTTGTGGACATCAGAATCATTGACTGATTGTAACACACACAGCTTACTTTAAATGATAATGTCATGAACGGTTCAATATTAAGAACCTCTCCATTTTTGCTTACCATATGGTATACAACTGACCCCCGTGTAAATTTGTTAACTTTTCTCTGATACCGCGATCTTCCATCATGGTATTCTCCCGTCGAAATGAATACTAAGCCTGTGTTTGTTTCTAAGATATGGCTTATGCTTTCAGGATACTTTCCCTTCCAGACAATGTGTTTCTCTGATATAACCCCGTCATTTACGTCATATGTAAATATCCGCCGTTTCGATGGATTGAAGAATAACATTTTTCCGATGGATTTCACACATTCGACGCTAGTAGTTTCCATTATTTTGTTAGGAAAGTTAAATCTGTACAGTTGTTTGTCTTCAAGATTCAATCCAACAACGTTTGAGCCTGTACGATCATCGCCCAGAATAAAAACAAACGGCAATGGTGCATCTTGTCTCTCACTTAGATGTTGATTTATCCTTTGCAAACATGTGATTGACATTCCTACAAGGGAGTCTTTTTTAACAATATCATCGAGGTAATATTTGTCAATTTTGTAGAAATCTAAGAACTCAAACCATTTTTCAAAGTAGTTATTACTTCTGTTAGCTCTACACCAATTCCTTATAAACATAAATCTGCGTGTCATCGGCCAGTACGAAAGTTCTTCATCAGTAAGAAGAAGTTCCACAGACTCTGGGTCAATCTTTAAAATATCTGCTTCGTCACATAATTCATTTAGATTTCCTCGAATATATTGATCTATACGTTCATGTTGAAAACCGTATAAGGTGCAGGCGTGGAGTATCTTGTAAAAGTTGTATTTTGTAATCGCAAGATTTGATATACGGTATTTACAATAAACATATAGGTCACTAACTTGTAGCATATCTGCCAAACGAATCATTCCAAATAAGTCATCTGGTTTGATCTCTATGTGGCGACCCTTCATATAATCCATGATCATTTTTATTCTTCTTTCATTGCTGGAGAATGTACCAAGAGCTTGGTCAACTAAAATATAGTACCAGGTATATTGATAATTACAACTATATTCTATATCTAAAGTTTGTAAAAGAAAGTACCCGATGTTAACTATGTGTAAATTGAATATCAAAATGTTTTATATACCTAAGATTTCTTAAATACTAAATGCAGGAATGTATGCAAACTATATTCATCACAGATTTCTCTATAGATATCATTTATTCCAATGCTTCTTTATTTAACATTTCTAATACGATGTTCGCATCATTAATGTGAAGCACTATCTTTTCGCGTTTGTCAATTGACAGGAAGTTTGTTTCGTGGCATCGCAAACATGACAGTTCAACCTTCAAAAGTAAACAAAGAGAAAAATGCAAATACATGCTGAGGGTTCGTCATACAAATTGTGTACTTTTTGAAAAAAACTGGTCGTTATTGAAATTCAAAATTCATAGTATGTCCCATGGGACATTGCACGAGTTGTAATTTCATATCAATTTCCGATTATTAAACTGGTTACAAAAAAATGTAAATAGTTTGGTTAATCTTTTTTCTTGTAAATAAATACTAAATTACATGAATTCGAATTCGTGGACTATCTGAAAAATTTACCTGAGGACTTAAGTTTAGGTTCCCAGCGTCCCCATGCTTCTAGAACAGGACTGCAACAAATAATATTCTCCCAGTCTTCGTGTTCTTCCTGTGATAAAATGTATTCAAATAAATAAGACTATCCACATACAGAAACCAACTAATCCTCAACCGCATAGTGTGACGCGATTATACTTTCTTGGTGGATACACAAAAGTTGGGAATAGGAAAAAATGTGACATTTATATATTGTATTAAATATATTTATATAATACATATAACAGCAAACGCACGAGCAGTGGTAGTTTCTTCTGTAATAAACACGTGTATGATTATTTATTTACCATTACGTTCTGTGAACATTAACACATTTTGAAAGTTTGTTATCGGTTACATTTAACAAATCTTGAAGCGCGAATAGGATAGAAAACCCCGTGTTATGTTAGTGATAAGTATAGTAATATGTATATGGAAGTGACAGGCTATCTTTCACGTTGGTTTCATTGTGTACATGTGTTACGTAGCATTTGGAATAAAGAACAGATACTATTTTCAAAAAAAAGTAATCATCCGTCACTCATGAATTTCATTTCTGAACAGCTATATTGAAGTTCTTGAAATTACTAATATAGAAGTCACTGAGCTATATTTTCTGTAATATAAGTCTCTGTAGAGGTTAAGTATATTGAAACTATCTTTACATTAAAACGTATACTGTTTTTTTTTATAAAAGGGATAATTATATTGCAGTAGCTTTCTGAGGACATATATTTTTCTACTCGCAACGTAGGAAAAATGATATCTCGCTCGACGATATTAATTATCAAACACAGCTCGTAGCAATATACAAAGCATCAGGGGGCAATACACAGTTTTTAAGGCTTCTCGGCAAACAACTAACCGTGTCGCAAGCAGATAGAGGTGTATTAGTTTTTTGATAAAATTATTAAATTTTTTATTTTTAAATATGGTTTTACATTGTCAAACAATAATAAACTTTGGAGGATGACAGAATGTCAGATACAGACTTGGGAGATGGTTTATATGTATCGTTTATCATATTGAAATCTAAAAAAAAAGAACGACAGAAAACAAAACAAATAATAACAGTTTTTAAAAGAAATAAGGTGGCGACTTGTCTTTAGTATTATACCATTATTCTGACATGAGACATTGCATGTTTAAGTATTAAATAATTATGGTAATATCAAACTTAACAGTGAAAAATGTACACTTGAGTTCCAGTTTTTAAATTGGTCAAATCATTTCTACACAAAGTTATTTACTTTGTATATTTTAAGTGCTGATTTATATTACTCGTATATAATTAGTTCAAATTAATTATGGCTGCTATTGTTGCTGTTCTGTTTTTTATGCAGGAATTACATAACCAACATATACTATATATCAGACATGTATCTACTATTTATCTCACAGTAACTAATTAATGATGTTCACATCGAGTTTTCTAGCACATTGCCTTGTGTTTTCCATTGTTTTTGTCAAGAAAATTAATGACAAAAATAGCGAATTATACCTACATGTGTTGTATTTGAATAATATAAAAATATAGCAACGTCAATAATTAAAATCACATGCTACAGTGTCTCTTTCTTTTTAAACAATGCACCATCTGAAATTAAATCCAAACAGGGAGTTATACACCTCCTTTTTCATTATTTAAGCCCTCTTCTGCGTACCCTTTAAATTGAAGAGCTGAATTCTGAATTATAAATTCGAATCTGACAGGAACTCCCTCAAAATGTATGGGTCAAACATCAATAAAGTTAATTTTTTCTTAATAACTGAAACACAATACTAGCCACAGAAAATACAAATATAGCGTAGAAGCTCATATATCCAGTTTAATTTCAAAATTGTCTTTAATTTGTAAAATTGAAAATTGTGTACTGCCTCCAGATAAAGCTTCTGCAACATGATAGTCCGTTAAGCTTTATATATTAACAATGTCAAAATTGCGTTCTTCCAATGTTAGAATAATGGATTTAGAGCTAATTAAAGTATTCTTATATCTGAAAAAACAAAATGGCATACAAGTAGCAAAATGAAAACTAAAAGTGTATTTTGACTTCTATACAAAATACAAATCAATATAACTGCACCAAATCCCAATGTGCAGATTGCGCAAAAGGTTCAGCTATATAGCCAAAAGGTAACTTTTTTCGAAAGAAAATGGAACAGTGCACCAAAATTTAAAATGTTCTTAGCAATTAAGAAAATATTTCTGTATATCTAACTTCAAAAAGTTGTTTGGTCATTTTTATCAATAACCTAAATCTACAAGATATAAAACAGTATTGTTGTGGTGTTTTGAATAAGTTGAAAGAGAGAGAGAGAGAGAGAGAGAGAGAGAGAGAGAGAGAGAGAGAGAGAGGGGGAGAGAGAGAGAGAGAGAGAGAGAGAGAGAGAGAGAGAGAGGGAGAGAGAGAGAGAGAGTAATGTTACTGTGGATTTTTTAACCACTCATTTGTTCAGGTAGTCGAAACACATACAGTGATATTAAATCTCATTAAATGATGAAAGGGGTGACCAAATAACAGGTCATGCACATGTTATTGCATATGTAACTGGTCCGTTAAATTGTATTGTTTTTGTTGCTGTACCTGTATGTATTGACCTTGAACATTGTCTATGTTAGTAGATTGTGATTTTGGGCTTACTCTTCCTTGTTTGATATTTATTTACTCTCATATTTAATACTTAAATGATTTACAAATGTAGGTTATCTTTGGAAGAAATAACATGTAGTTGTCTTCATATGCAAACAAAGCAAAAACGTTATCATTTTGAATGATGTCCGTAAAGTTTTGTGTAAATTATAACTTCTACATTCGTGTGAGTATATTTTATGAATGAAATAATCCGAACTATTACTAATTTTCTTGAGTAGCGAGATTCAAACTCGCAACCCCTGATTATCATTCTGACTACCTGCCTTGGATTACGATTAGATCTTTGAATGCTATACTAAAATAGACAAGAGGAATCCCAGCTCAAGACATGATAGCGTAAAAATACGAAAACATATAAAAACTTGTTAATTACCGATATATCGTTGTCTTTCACTTCTCTTGACGCAACCAATTCTGAGTCCCCACGGTGTGACACTAAAGGAAACGAATTAGTGTTATACAAATCCATAACAATCTTAAAATGACCCGTTAATTTGTTTTAAACTATCTTATTGAAACATTTAAACACATTATTTCATTATTGAAAACATAAAATACACGACTTTAAGTATTTTAGTCCGTATCATAAAATATGAGCGGGTCGATGTTGTAATTCAATGTTATCAGATTTCATTTTTGTGAATAGATAACAAGGGTTTTCAGAGAAGACAGCACGCTCGACTGATATCACGAAAAGTAAGACTCGTATAAAGGAGAAAATAGTAAATTATTTTATTACACCTGTTAATTTTATATCGCAGAAAAATCAAAATATTATTATTCAATCTCTCAAGACAGAAAAAGTAAAAGTTAAACATATTTGTTACGAAAAAAATATCTGGACGCAAACCGAGAGAGAGTGGGAAAGCTGCTTTATATATTCAAATAGTAAACAAACTGTTTGCATTGAAAGCATTTATCTATTCACCAACGTGTAGTTTTATCTGTTCAATATTTAAACTTATCTGCATTTTACAAGGAAGTTTTATAACCTTTTTATCATTGGAGGAATGCCAATATTTGACGTAAAAAAAAAAAGATTTAAACCAAAAAAAACTTAAATTAAAAATAAATGTTAACATGCAGTTCACGCTTTTTAAAACATGACCAGTAAATTCGTTAAAGGAAAAAATGCTCCAAATGTAAGATGACAGGTTCAATGTATTTTATTATGCCCACCTAAGAAAATGCGTATATTGAATTAAAAATGTTGATCGGTCTGTCGGTATGTCAATCGGTCAGCCTGTCGATTGGTAGAACACTTCGTTTCCACTCAATTACTAAAGAACAATTTGACTTGAAGCATTCAAACTTGATTGAGTTGAAGACCATCGTTATTTTGGGCGCTCATGCGTGAAGATCACCGTCACAGTGACCTTGAATGTGAAAACATTTACTGCCCAATTACTTGAGAACTATTTTATTCACAGCATTCAAACTTCATGTTAGGAGGGAACCAACTGACCAATAGCCTTTTTACTTCAGTGAAGGGTCTGCTTATCGGATTAGAGAAGCCTTTTTGTTTTGAGCACAGGTGCATAAAGGCCAAGGTCAAAGTGATCCAGATTGAATCAATAACTTGTGTTATTAGTTATCATTTACTTGAAAACTTGTTTCCGTTAATTGCACTTTATGCTTCTTTCCCTTACTTTATTTGTATAGTAAATCTATATTGGTATAACAAACATACATAGATGTTAAAGTTCTTTGAATACTTTGACACACGGATGCTGGGTTCGATCCCCGGGAGATGCTTTGGTAGTTTAGCGCGGAGGAAGTAGTCTAGTACTGGTATAACACTCCAGGAATGATGGTTAGGAAACTACCCGCCTATATGACTGAAATACTGTTGGGAAAAGGCGTAAAATGAAACAAGCAAACACACACACGGATTAATCAGATACACAGTACATAAACAATTTATACTCCAACAGGATCTTGTGAGAAGATCTCAACATCAGTTTGGGGTGATCCATAATTTTTTTTAAGACGGCTTGCATTTAATCTGTGACGGTATGTAAACATTTTTAATCATATTAAGAAATCTTTTTTTTTTTTTTTTTGCTTATAGATACATCTATAACCAGCTTCTTTAAATTTATGCGCATTAAACGCTGTGCTCTTCGCTCCGTGAGTTTTGTTTATGTCAACACACGCCGATAGCACAAGCAAATTTATGCCTAAAATTGTTTTATTTCACTATAACTCATATCTGAATCTTAACTTTATTGTTTTACCTCGTGTTACCGCACAGACAAGTGTATATATCTTTGAATATTGATATTTTAAAAAACATAATAAATAATAGAGGCGAATGTTCTGATAACTGTAAGCTAAATATAAGATGGAGAAGAGGCATTTCACACAGTAAAAATCAGTAATGGCTGAATTGTGTTCCCGTAAGTTATCATATGTAAGCAATAATTCACGGATTAGCCGAACTTTAACGATAGCGTGAAAATCAGAGACTAGCGGGAAAGCCCAATTATCACCGAAGCGCACAAGCATTGTGGGTCTGAATCGGACTCTCGTCTATTTTCGGAGTTCCCTATCCCCCCCAAAAAACGTTTCTACTATTAAATTCAACGGCATTGTTGTTGGTTTTGATGTGACCGTTATATAACGTCACATTTCAATCCATCCTCCTCGAAAGATCATCACAGATTTTTTTTGGCAGATTACTTACTAGTATTTCAACATGTTGAAAACTTTACACCTACCGTTGATTTCAATATGTTTTTTGAAACACGGTTTTATATTCTCTTTGACTTTCTATATCTGACAGGTACGACTAGGATCATTCTTAATAAATCATTTTAAGGAGTTTCCTCATGTCTAAAAGGTAGTGTTCACTCTTGCAAGTTTATTGCCACTTTTTTTTAAATAGTTTTACAATCTTGCCAGTGTCTAAGATAACGTGTTAGTTTTCTTTCACACAACTTAAAAAGTTTATCATTGGCTATCATAAGTTATCTTAAGTCAAAAGATATATATATATATATATATATGCAATTCCTTTCTATAACTTGCCATATACATGTATTTTAGATGGATTTGGATGAATAATTTGTAGTTGAGGGTCTTGACAGTAGCTTTAGTGTAACAAACACTCCCTTGAAAAAACAACATAAATATGGGATCTGTAGAATAAGTTGACACCAAGTTTAAACTTGAACTCTCCGTCATCTGTATTTAAAAAACGTATCTTTTGTTGATGTGTGTACATCTTTAAAGCTGCACGCCTCCAGATGAGTCAAAATAATTCAATAAAGTCAAACTTGAGAAAGATATACTAAGATGTAAGGAAATTAGAAAATTCTGAAGATTCAAGTAATATTATACATTTTATGTGCGATTGATGATGGATTTTTCAGTATTTACAACTATATTTCTACTGCGTTACTAACGCAGTAAAGGCTATTTATGCATATTTAACATGTTTTTTTCCATCCCATCCTTCCCACCCCAAAAAGAAGAGGCTCATTTTGATGGATTATATTTAACAGATGATGCTTTCATTCAAGAAATATGGAGTGCGAAGAGGCATGATTTATGTTTGAATTTATTCCTGTACTTTCCGATCTAATAAAAACAATGCAATTGGCTAATCTCGTCGTTTATTATGCCTAATTGCTTTTAAAGAGAATAAATAAATAATTTATTTTCGTTGGAGCAAGCTAATTCTTCAATACATGTTGAAACATGAGAGCAGAATAATCGTATACTTTACCGATATTTCGAAGTCTAGCAATTCCGTGGAAATGATATATTGTGAACTATCACTGTCCGATGGTATCTTCTCACTAACAAATGGATACGAATAAGTGTCTTCTAAATCCATTTTAACGAAAACAAACTGGCATTTATCGTCCGTGTCTGTAAAGAATACCCCTCTGCTACTTTTTTCTATTGTGTGTTATATAGTTTACAACCCAGCAAACATTACATATAGGACCGATGCCGGCCCGATATCATCTTCAATGTCGGCCCGATATCGGCATCCGAAGTCGGCTCGACATCGGATGTGCAACCCGGCTAAAAGTCGGGCCGATATCGGATGCCGATATCGGGTACCGACTTACAGCCGATTTTTTTTACCTGGTTTGCTTTCCTTAACATATAACAGAACATATATTTATTTTGCAATACCTTTTATTACATCAGCAAAATTAAAAATTCATATACATACTATATTTTATAATTTACACATATACTTCAATGCTTAAAAACCATGTATGTTTAACTTACGATTTTTCCTTGCTAACACACATAAAAATTTAAACATTAATCTTTACATGTTTCCTATAAATATCAGACAAAATTAAATTGTTTTAACTCATGTGACTGGCAAATACAACCTTGCTATATATATGCTACTTTTTGTTTAGATAAAATAAGCTCAATGGCATTTTTTCTTACTTGTTCCTTTGCTTTTTTACATTCTGTAACTTAAATTCTTTCTAAAAAGTGTCAAGCTGTTATCTCTGATATATTTAGTAACTGTATTTAGGATTTTGCACATTGATTCATACTCCAGTTATTACGAGAAAGAATAGCTGACTTTTTTCACATTATCATGTTGAATAGTTAAACAGCATTTTGTAATGTGTACATGAGTTAATAATGTCAAGTGTCAATTGTGCATGGTTCCTCCAGGAGTCCCGAAATATATGAACTTCTTCAATTGTTTAGTTTTTTACAGTTCTTTATTTCCACCATGTCTTGATCATATGCCAGATGAGCTATTTCCTGCTATTGAATTTCAGCTCGGTGACTGTTGGCCTCTTTTTCACTAGATTCTGGAGCAAAAATTGAAAAGAAACCTTATAAGTATATGTGTGTGTGTGTGTGTGTGCGTGCGTGCGTGCGTGCGTGCGTGCGTGCGTGCGTGCGTGCGTGTGTGTGTGCGTGTGTGTGTGTGTGTGTGTGTAGATACAAGTTACAAGCTACAAATATTGTCTTGATCTATATTTAGCACATATATAAAAAGAATATATATTAGTTAAACAGTTTTTTGTATACATTGCTTGCAATGTATACAGAGTTATAAGCTATATCTCAGAAATCGTTACAGGTTAAGTCGTTACCGAACAACATCCACTCCCGGATAAAAACCGCTATAGAAACTAGTTCTTCATTCTGCAGTTGCGTTACATTCCGACTACACATCATTAAAATAGTGTTTGCAAAGTTGTTTAAATGATTTGAAAGTTCCAAATCGTTCATGCGCATGAAATAAAAGACTCTACATTCCTTTAAAGAAAACAAAAAATAACAGTTCTTTGATAAAATCGTAGTTTATACCTACGCGTTAAACTTCGCATATACGCATGCGCTTGCTAGCATGAATGAATATATCGTAAATATAGTAAAGTCGTCAGAATTATATAAATGGGACGAAACATCTCAGATAAATATTTAATCTAATAAAATTCCTAATTTACATTTATGCAATAAAATTGGCCTAAATGAGTATTGAGCTCCGTAACAAAATTTACCAGCGTATACCGGAAAATGTTTTTAAAAAACCATGGCAATTATCGTGGCTTCTAAAAATAGAAATTTCGTAAGCTACTCTTTTGCACATGATTTTCCTTTCACTTTTGTATGCCTTAGATTTTTGAAAAGAAATATGTTTCGAAATTCAGCGAAGATTGCCTGATTCAGCACGGGTAAAAATAAAGATTCGGGCGCTCGACCGTTCGACCCATAACAATTCGTCGAACTTGGGATTTTGACGATTAAGCCAGAGTATGGAGCTAAATATAGGCATATGTGGCCAGATTCGACGATAAGAAATAATCATTTGAAACTGTAAATCAGTGTAAGCATTAAGAAATAAATACATTGAATTTATGTTTAGCAAATAGGAATAATTTTAATCTGCTTATATTAATTTGGTGAAAAACACCAAAAAACGAAAAACAAAAAATACCGAAAAACACTTAAAATACAAAGAAATATTAAGGCTGTGATTCAGCAATATCAACAATTTTTTATGGTTATTTGATGAAATGGAATCAATAATATCAGTTTTAAATCGATAATATATCATAAAATACGCTGATGAATGTATTCGCTGAGCCTGCGCCGCACATAAAAAGGCCTAAAAACACATGTCACAGGCAAAAATATATATGCTTATTTCCATTTTAATCACTAGAGAAATTGTTTTTCACAATTCCGATCAATAAATGTATCAATTGTCAGCATTATATCGAAAAGAACACACTATAAAAATGTTTTTGGAAACTCAACGGGTAAGCTTAAAAAATATGGATAAGCCGAAAAACACTTTTTATGGCGATACAATAGGTATATATTTCCAACAAAATTAGGTTTATCTACTTTTTTCTATCCTTTAAATGATTAAAATTTACTTTCTTTTTGCAACAAGTGTAAATTAGAGAATGATTCTATTCCGTATTTAATGCGATATGAAAGTGTTTTTCGGCAAAGTAACAGTCTAGTGTCGAAAACATGGAAAAGCCGAAAAACACATTTTTACGGGCGATGAAATAGTCGTAGTTAAAACAAGAGCCACTATTATTTTTTTTAACCTTTTACATGAATAACTATTACTTTCTTTTGTTACCAATGGAAAATGTCAGTGATATTATTTTTATAAATACAGTATGAAAGTGTTTTTCGGCTACGTAACAGTCTAGCGTCAAAAACATTGAAAGCAAAAAAAAACATTTTACTGGCGATGAAATGGACATTTTTAAAATAAGAACTATTAAATAAATTTTTCTTAATGAATGTTTATAACATTATATTTGTAAGCAATGTAAAATATCAGTAATATTTTTGTAATAAACATTGTATGAAAGAGTTTTTCAGCTATGTTACAGCCTAGCGTCAAAAACTTAGAAAAGCCAAAAAGAAAAAAAAAAAAAAAAAAAAAGAAAAAAAAAAAAAACACATTTTACTTGCGAAAAAATAGATATATTTAAAAAAAATTGCTGCTAAATACATTTTTCAACCTTTTAAATGAATAACTATTACATAAATTTTATTACCTTAATGTCAGTTATTTTTTGTAATAAGTACAGTATGAACAAGAAACATGGCAATGTCACGAAACCAGGTTTTCAATTATCACCATTGTAGGTAAATATGTTGTATTTGAAAAAAATACAAGCAACAAACAATGTAACTATGCGCAATGTAAAACATGAATAATGTAGGAGGAATTCGGCAGAAGAAGTGTTCAATATATATTCTGTATAAGGAAAAAAACAAAGGGTCCTATTTAGGTAAAAAATAATCCAATCACAAAACCCTGACAATATGCAACAGGGCATTTGAGAACAAAGATTCTGAGAAAATTTGGTCAATATTCGTTGAGAAATGTAGGACGAGTTCAGCACAGAAGAATTTGTTCACTATATATTGATAATTCTGTTTAAGAAAAAAAACAAAGGGCCAAAATTATGTCAAATATTTTCCAATCACAAAACCCCGACAATATGTGCCAGGGCATTTGATAACAAAGCTTCTGAGAAAGTTTGGTCAAAATCCGTTAAGAAATGTAGGAGGAGTACTGCACGAAAGAAATTGTTCACTACATATTCTGTATAAGGAAAAAAACAAAAGGCCATAATTAGGTCAAATATAATCCAATCACAAAATCCCGACAATATGCGCCATGGCACTTGATGAAAAAGCTTCTGTGAAAGATTGGTCAAAATCCGTTGAGAAATGTAGGAAAAGTTCAGCACAGAAGAAATTATTCACTATATATTCTATATAAAGAAAAAAACAAAGGGCCATATTTAGGTCAAATATTATCCAAACGCATAACCCCGACAACATGCCCCAGGGCACTTGATGACAAAGCTTCTGTGAAAGTTTGGTCAAAATCCGTTGAGAAATGTAGTAGGAGTTGCGCACAGAAGAAATTGTTCACTATATATTCTGTATAAGGAAAAAAAACAAAGGGCCATAATTAGGTAAAATATTATCCAATCGCAAAACCAAGACAATATGCGCGAGGGCACTTGATGACAAGGTTTCTGTGAAAGTTTGGTCAAAATCTGTTGAGAAATGTAGAAGGAGTTGCGCACAGAATAAATTGTTTACGCCCGCACGCCCATCCGCCCACCAACATAACTCAATCTAATAACCAGTTTTTTCCTTCGGGAAACTTGGTTAAAAACTTATGTTTTTTCGGCTATGTAACAGTCAGCATTAAAAACAAGGGAAAGCCGAAAACCACATTGACCCGCGATAAGAAAGGTATATGAATAAAAATACCCATAAACTTAGACTTTTCAATCGTTTAAATAATTAACTTTTACTATTTATTTGTTTATAGTAAAAACCAATCTAGCAGTCGTTTTATATTTATATGCTATATGAACTTGCGTAGTTACAATAGAGTAAAGAACATATATAGACAAGCAATAATTTACTTCTGATATAATGACTACACATCATCTTAATCATTACGCAGTATCTTATTATTTATTTCTGTGGTGAAACTCATAGGTTGGCTCAGGGTGAAGTTTTAGATTGTTGAATGTCGGTCATCCATCTTATGTCAACTGTGATCTGTCCACATTTAGCATCGTCGGATACCCACGGCCGAACCATTTACATTTATCAGTTATGTCATGTTAAATGTTAATCAACCATGTGTATCCGACGATGACATTACAGTTGTTAACAATCTGCTGGTCATTTAGTTTGTTAACACTCTATTGGTCACACTTTTGCCCCAAATGTCACACAACATCGTAAGAATGTGTGTGACTGCTAGAGTTTAAACATAGATCACCTTGGTTGAAAATCATAAGTAGGTCACAGTAGCCAAAAATAGAAAAAATGTTTTAGCTCAATAGTTCATCTAAAGTTAAGAAGTTGGTAACACAGCCTGATTATGGAAAAACCCTTGTTAACTTGCTGTCCAATTTAAATAATTTCTTGAAAAGGTTGTATATGAAGACTCTATGTCACAATTATTGAATAATGAAAATATTACAGTACATTTGAATAGTTTTGATTATAGATTTCATTTTTATTAATAAACGATAAAGTAATGCATTTGAAAATTAATGTGTGGAGATGAATACAACACACCAGAATAAATGTATTAATGCATCAAAGTGCAGTACATAGATCTGTAACATGGAAAACTATACAAAAGGATGTACTATAATTTGGTAATTAAGTGTTGTAGGATGATTCAATTAATTGACTTTGTATAGAGTTCAAGCCAGATCATGTATTTTATTAGACAGCATCACTGGAAACTCAATATGACTGTTTCAATATTCTATAATGCAGTCCATTTAACGGATGTTTCAAAAAATTCATCTGTCAGCTTGCCTAGCAATACACAGATTGAACATCACATCTTCCTTGTCTCATAAATAACTTTGGAAGAAAAAAGCCTTGGTGCATGTGAGTCACTTGTTAGGGACATTGACCTTGGTCAGAAGATGACCCTATTGTTTTGTTAAAATCAATATGGCCTTAATGGCAAAGATGGATTATATTATCAAGCAATGTATACTTCAGTACTTTCAGTGCTTTGATTTTAAACATTTATGTTAATAAATCAGTAAAGAAAACAATGAAACTTTACTTAATAACCCTAAAAGCTCAAACTGAATAATTATTTTTTCGTTATCATAGAATTTTTTGTCTACTTACTCATTCTAAGTATTGCCTAGGACTGTGAATTGCATCAATTGGTCATCTTTAGCTTCTAAAATGACATTTTCTTTCTCCAAAACCAGCTATTTCAGTTGTCAGCACTCTGATTCAGGTATGTTTGTCATGTCACAGACAGATGATTTACCTGCAATGAATCATTCATGTTTCAAACATTAAGAAAATATATCAACATAACAATATATTCACATTTTTTTAACTAAAGGACTATAATAAGAAAAGTGTCCTTTCAAAAGGCAAGCAGGCACTATCTATTTCTTTTAAAGTAATCAACATTTCATTATTTCTGATTAAAACTTTCATTTGACATCTCTATCAAAATTATAACTTTTAATAAAAATAAAAAGAAAATTATAATTTGATGTTTATTCTCTCTCAGCCGCTAAATTTCAGGCAACAATTTAAAAACAGTCGCGAAAATGTATTGCAAAATAATTTTACGGCGAGATAACTATGAAATTCCTAAACCTACGAGCAAAATATCAATGACGCCGAATACTACAACAAGGAATTTATTCAAAAGCATAAGTAATTTATAAATTTACCAGTAGTATTTGAGAAAAAATCCACTTTTTTTAGTTTTGGCGCAAACTTCTTCTGATGGCAGGTGGGCTAGAAAAAAACCACGTTCTGCAAATCACTTATACAGTAAACCGGCAACAGACATTGAGCCGATATAGCACCGAAGTATTTTTTATGAAAACGACTTAAATACTCTTTTTAAAAGCATCGATTTCTTGCTGAAATGAATTGTAGAAGAATATACTAAAAAAACTCATTTAATAGAATAACAGGAAATAAATGTATATTGGACCTATATTGGACGGATATCATCCTGTCTTAAATAAGTTTGGCTATATCGGATATATATCGGATCGGTGGCGGAAAGCCGACTTCGATATTCCGACATTTAGCCGATTTTCCAAAAATGAAGAATCTATATATAGATCACAATTCAATCATTTTAAAGGTCTTTTAACATAAACGCAAAACGCCATTATCAATAGCATTATCACATTAATATATATTGATAAATCGTATCGCTTCATTTAAGAAGAGAATATTGACTGATTTATGTTTAAAAAGTTATTATAGTATTTGAAATAACATCAAAATTTATAGATTTAAAAGTTTAATAATTGTATAATGTCACATGTATATCATATTGTATCATATATCATAATGTAAGGCATTGAACAAATATATATACGCGAACGCTGCGGATACAAAAGTAATTTAAGTTGAAACTCATCACTGCGGTGTAACCTTTAACTATATATAATAGTAGTGTAATGATATTTTAATCGAGAAATATGCTATAAAGAACAATTTAAAACGCAAAAAAAAATTTTTTAATAAGCACGTGTAATTAGCAGTCTACGTTGTATGGTCATTGAATATGAGCCTAAATCAATTTTTAGACTGGGAAAATCCAATTCAGCCAATGAATATGATACTTCACCCAGTGAGTATGATTCTATAAAAAGTCCTGTTGACTACTGTTTGGACCAATGAGATTGCAATATAATGAAAACACTATATACAAAGTAAACTCATAACAAGTGAAACAAACTAATACTATTTATAACTATTATACTGCACTCTTCAGTTTATATACGGCCATATAATCTTTCGAGAATCTTTATATAACGATTTATACAGCAAACATGAAATTACTTCATAACTTCACAGCAGTCGTGTATAGAGTCTTTATAAACGTCACGATTATCCAATGGAAAGCGACGTTTTATATATCAGAACTGATAAGTGATTCAATAAGCAGGTAGGAATGCATGATAGATATGGCACATTCAATTATCTCTTATAAGTCTGTGTGTGTATTGTTTGTTTGTTTTTTTTTTGTTTTTTTTTTGTTTGTTTTGTTTTTGTTTTGTTTTTTGTTATTGTTTGCGCAAATCTGAATTACTTATTATTTTGTAAGGTAACCGTGTAAGATTTGACCCTGTTCAAATTATATTAATCATGTTCGTTACAAATTCATATTTAAAAAACATCTAACATCTCTTCCCCATCGAACAACGATGGAAGAGGCCTGACAAAGTAGGCAGGGATGACGAGGAAAACTACTACATGTTTTTGTTGTCGGCAAATTTCAATTTCCAACTTAATTCCTTTGATTTTGACAATTATATGAAACGATTCATCTAAAAATAACATATTTAACCTTAAGAAAAGCTGAAGGCCGCTTAAAACATAGACTACTGACAGCCATAGGTTTTCTCATTCAAATTAATGGATCAGATCTAATATACATTTTATTCTCCTCTCAACAGGCTTCATTCTTATTTTTAATGTATACATATTTTCATATTCATTCAGTTTCAATTGTAAACTGTGTTTCTGTTACCACCCAGCTTCAACAAACTCATCCGCACTTGCATCCCAGTACATTTCTCTCTAATTCCAAGGATCATCACTATAATCATCATGGTGGTAATGATTATCATAATAATCATTATAAACATCAGATTCTTCATTGTAAGAGCTGTAGTGCACGATTATGTTTCTTTGTCCCAACGCTTCCTCTTTTCTAATCATTTCAGCTTTTCTTTGTTGCAACTCTTCCTCTTTTCCGATCATTTCAGCTTCTTTTCCCCAGACATCTGGATCACAATGTGGGCACATTATATGACATAATAGTTTTGTCCGTTCGACATAAGCACACATTATTGGTTTAAAGTAAGGTATTTTCAATCTTTTCAATTTAAGTGTGTGCCAATCTTGGAAAGACGTTTGATCCTTGCTTTTATAACTGATACGTGTATATCGCTCTTTCAATTCTACCAAATTATCAGAAATAAATACGTATGAAGCGGCTCCCTGTGAAGAAAGAGTCAAATTCGAACAATTCCTTTCCCCTACTTTGTAGGCATCTGATTCTTTGTTTAATGACAATAACATAAATGACATTCCAGTCACAACGAGAATTTTTTCATGCACTGGCAATAAACATTTAACAGACGACTGCTCAAAAAGCCCGTACCTTTGGTTCTCATTGATTTGTAGATTAATTTCTGTTATTGTGTTTGTTTGAAGATTAAGGCAGTACAAATTTCTCCTTTTCGAATATGTTGTTGTGGACATCAGAATCATTGACTGATTGTAACACACACAGTCTACTTCAAAGGATAATGTCATGAACGGTTCAACGTTAAGTACCTCTGCATTTTCGCTTATCATATGGTATAATACTGACCCCCGTACAATTTTTTTACAATTCTGATACCCTGAAATTCCATTATAGTATTCTCCCGACGAAATGAATACTAGGCCTTTTTTTGTTTCTAAGATATGGCTTATGTTTCCAGGATATTTTCCCTTCCAAACAATGCGTTTCTCTATACTACCTCCGTCATTTACGTCATATGTAAATATCCGCTGTTTCGATGGAATGAAGAATGACATTTTTCCAGTGGATTTCACGCATTGGACGTAAGTAGTTTCCATTATTTTATCAGGAAAGTTAAATTTGTACAGTTGTTTGTCTTCAAGATTTAACTCAATAACGTTTGATCCAGTACAATCATCGCCCAGAATAAAAACAAACGGCAATGGCGCATCTTGTATCTCACTTAGAATGTTGATTTACTCTTTGCAAGCAAGTGATTGATAATCTTACAAGGGAGTCTTTTTTAACAATATTATCGAGGTAATATTTGTCCATTTTATAGAAATCTAAGAACTCAAACCATTTTTCAAAGTAGTTATTACTTCTGTTAGCTCTACACCAATTTCTTATTAACCTAAATCTGCTTGTTGTCTGCCAGTATGAAAGTTCTTTATCAGTAAGAAGAAGTTCCACAGACTCTGGGTCAATCTTTAGAATATCTGCTTCTTCACACAATTCATTTAGATTTCCTCGAATGTATCGATCCATATGTTCATGTTGAAAATCGTATAAGGTGCAGGCGTGGAGTATCTTGTAAAAGTTGTCTTTTGTGATCACAAGATTTGATATACGGTATTTACAATAAACATATAGGTCACTAACTTGTAGCATATCTGCTAAACGAACCAATTCAAACAAGTCATCTGGTTTGATCTCTATGGAGCGACCTTTCATATAATCCGTGATCATTTTTATTCTTCTTTCGTTGCTGAAGAATGTACCAAGAGCTTTGTCAACTAAAATAAAGTATATTGATAAATACAACAGCAATATTCTAGTATCTAAAGTTTGTAAAAGAAAGTATTCCATTTTCAATATTTCTGAGCTGGTATCCGGACGGTGAATCTATCATTCTACTGATGCTCCGTGTAAATTGAATGTCATAAAAATGTTTTATGTACACCTAAAACTTCTTAAATACTAAATACATGAATGCTTGCAAACTATGTTCATCACAGATTTCTCTTAATATATCATTTGTTCCCATGCTTCTTTATTTAACATTTATAATACGATGTTCGCATCATTTATGTGAAGCAATATCTTTTCGCGTTTGTAATTAAGAAATTGACAGGCAGATGGTTTCGTAGCAATGCAAACATGACAATTGAACCTTCAAAAGTAAATCACATTAAATTAAATGCAAATACTTGCTGAAAGTATCGTCATACAAATTGTGTACCTTTTGAAAATAACTGGTCATTATTGAAATTCATAATTCGTAGTATGCCACATGGGACATGGCACGAGTTGTAATTTCATATCAAATTTGTAATTTCATATCAAATTTCCAATTATTAAACTGGTTACAGAAAACAATTTAAATAGTTTAGTTAATATTTTCTTGTAAACAAATATGTAAAATTCAAATTACATGAATTCGAATTCGTGGACTATCTGAAGTATTTACCTGAGTACTTGAGTTCAAGTTCCCAGCGTGCCCATGCTTCTAGTACAGGACTGCAACAAACAATATTCTCCCAGTCCTTGTTTTCCTCCTGTAATTGATAAATATTTTCAAATAAATAAGACTATTCACATACAGTTTCCAACTATTTTTCAACCGCATAGTGTGACGCGATTGTGTCTTCTTGGTGGATACACATAAATTGGGAATAGAAAATGTGACAGTTATATATTATATTATATATATTTAAATATAAATATATATTATAGCAAACGCACGAGCAGGGATATTTTTTTCTGTAATAAACACATGCATGATTACTTATTTACCATTAGGTTGTGTGAACATTAACACATTTTGAAAGTTTGTTATTGGTTACATTTAACAAATATATAAACTGGTCCGTTAAATTGTTTTCGAGCTGTACCTGTATGTATTGAACTTGTTGTCTTTATAGTAGATAGAGATGTGGGGCTTACTCTTTTTTTGTTTGATATTTACCCTCATATTTGATACTTAAATGATTTACAAATGTAGGTTATTTTTGGAAGAAATCACATGTAGTTGTCTTCATTTGCAAACAAAGCAAAAACGTTATCATTTTAAAATGATGTCAGTAAAGTTTTTTTTTTTAAAGTATAACTTCTACATTCGTGTGAGTACAGAATATATTTGATGAATAAAATAATCCGAATTATCAGTAATTTTCTTGAGTAGCGAGGTTCAAACTCGCAACCCCTGATTATCATTCTGACTACCTGCCTTGGATTACGATTAGATCTTTGATTTCCGTACTAAAATAGACAAGAGGAATCCCAGCACAGCAAAACTGAAAAGCATGACATGATAGCGTAAAAATAGGAAAAAATATAAAAACTTGTTAATTACCGATATATCGTTGTCTTTCAATTCTCTTGACGCAACCAATTCTGAGCCTCCAAGGTGTGACACTAAAGGAAACGAAATAGTGTTATACAAATCCATAATAATTGTTTTATACTATCTTATTGAAACATTTAAAACACATTATTTGATTCCTGCTAGTCGACAATTGAAAACATAAAATAAACGTAAATGTATTTAAGTCCGTATCATAAACTATGAGCGGGTCGATGTTGTATTTCACTGTTATCAGATTTCATTTTTGTGAATAGATAACAAGGGTTTTCAGAGAAGACGCTCGACTTATATCATGAAAAGTAAGACTCGTATAAATGAGTAAATAGTAAATTCTTTCATTATATCTGTTTATTTTATATCGCAGAATAATCAAAATATAATAATCAATCCCTCAGGACAGAAAAAGTAATAGTTTAACATGTTTATTTAAAATATGTGGACGCAAACACCGACCCCAAGGGAGTGGGAAAGCTACTTTATTAATTCAAATAGTAAACTAACTGTTTGCATGTAAAGCATTTATCTATTCACTTACATGTAGTTTT
>NW_026856017.1:0-29456 GCF_026571515.1 Ruditapes philippinarum
ATTAGTTTATACTTTATAAATATGTTTTTTTGTTTTTATCAGGTTCAAGCAGATTCCAAACATAAGTTATATAATTGGACCTGTAGATTGTGTGAAGAAGTTGTACAAAGAAGGAGGAATAAGAAGTATATACAGAGGCACTTGTGCTACTTTATTAAGAGGTTTGTTTTCAGTTATACAGTTTATATGAAACTTTTTTATCATCAGTAAAAATCCATCAATGAAAGAACATTGTTACCAGGAGTGGCGAATACAGGGAATCATTTGCTAAATTCCACGAAAAATCGATTTTGGTTTTACGTCACACCAACAAGGTATAGATCATTTGGCAACTTGCCAGCTTTATTGCTGGAGGAATATCTAAGGTGCCCTTCTGTGCATGAACAGGCAGCTGAGTATCACCACCAGCATTTGTTAAGCTTGCTGGATAGCTTCCTCACATGAAAGAATCCAAAGTCCTTAACGGGATTCAAACCAATAGTGGTGAGGGGCAAGCATAACTTTTTACAAAACCGGTATTCCATAAACTTATAATAAACTTATAATTTCCTATGTCAAATAATAGTGACACTCTTTGTTACAACTAGAAGTATCTTGATAATGACCAGAATGATATGAACACAACATGATAATTGTCATTATTAAGTTTTTGTCAGTTTTATTCACATAATTAAGTTTTTGTCATTTTATATTCAGTGTATTTTTGTTAGCTACAGCTGTACATCCTTTATTTTTAGGGATTTCAGATATCAAAATACATAGATTTGAGTAGCTTTCAGAATTTGAATAGAATCTAAACAGACCTTTAAAAGCAAGCTTAGTAACTTAACCTTTACTTAGCTAAATTTCTTAAATGAACTTCCTATTTTCAATCTGGACAGGATTCATTACTTTTAGGAAACAAAATGCAAAATATGTACTGACTATTTCTATTCTAACAAAGCAGATCATAATGAGATCACAGGGGTGGATTTAGTTGCTGCCAGCTGGTTAAGGGCTTAATAAGATATATTATTATTTGATTTTAACAGATGTACCAGCCAGTGGAATGTATTTCATGTCCTATGAATGGTTACAACATGTGTTAACACCAGAAGGACATAAGTATGTCATTTATATTAAATGTATCATATTTTTTGTCTTTGTTAATTAGGCCTATATTTTTATATTGGAATCAGTTGTCACACAACCATATGACTGTATTTTTTTTCTTGTCCTTTGGGATCCGGGATCATTTGCAACAGGTTCAGTGTTGAAAATTTAATACCACAAAAGCTGGTGCTAGAGGATTTAAGGAATGTTGCAATTTTCCATTATCCATCATGAACAGAATCAATCCAAGTCTGCAATTTTCATGTCATTTTGCTGTTTTCATTTCTCATTACCTGAGAGCTAGATATTTGTGTCTGTGATGACAGCCGGTGTTTTATTCTTTTTATGCATATGTCATATTAATGATTGTTAGGAAAGAAATAACTTAAACTAATATTTTCATTTTATAGTAGCATGAATTTACAAACTCATTCGTAACAGCAAAATGACATCGTTCACAGAATGCAGATCAGTCATAAATGGCGCGCTTGAATGACGTCATTATAAAACATGTGACATGTCTTACATGGGTGGTGTAAGACAGGTTTTTCTGACACCTGTGTAAACAGTAGATAATCCTGTCGGATATACAAGAATAAAGCAATATATACTGGGACTGCTTGAGGGGACATTTTAATATTACATTTGCATTGTAAAGAAAAATGTTTACTGTTTATTGTGTCGCCTCTACGGAGTAGTGGCGACATATAGGGATCACTTCTCCGTCGTCTGTCTGTCTGTCTGTCCGTCCGTCACAAAACTTGTCCGGACTACTCCTCATAAACTACTGGTGCAATTTCATCCAAACTTTACAGGAATGATCAGTACCAAGTCTAGTTGTGCATATTATCAGCATTTTCCGGTTCAATGATTTTTGTCAGAGTTATGGCCCTTTAATAATTTTTAATTTTAAAGTTTGTCCGGACTACTTCTCTTATACCATTAATGCAATTTCAATGAAACTTTACAGGATTGATCTGTAGCTCAAGTCCTTGCGCATATTGCACGGGTTTTCCGGTTGAATGATTTTTGGCCGAGTTATGGCCCTTTGATAAAAAGGTTTCTTTTTCTGTGTGTTGCCAGATACACAAAAGCTTGTCCGGACTACTCCTCATAAACAACTGGTGCAATTTCATCCAAACTTTACAGGAATGATCAGTACCAAGTCTAGTTGTGCATATTGTCAATATTTTCCGGTTCAATGATTTTTGTTTGAGTTATTGCCCTTTAATAATTTTTATTTTTAAAGTTTGTCCGGACTACTTCTCTTATACCACTAATGCAATTTCAATGAAACTTTACTGGATTGATCTGTAGCTCAAGTCCTTGCGCATATTGCACGGGTTTTCCGGTTGAATGATTTTTGGCCGAGCTATGGCCCTTTGATAAAAAGGTGTTTTTTTCTGTGTGTTGCCAGATACGCAAAAGCTTGTCCGGACTACTCCTCATAAACCACTGGTGCAATTTCATCCAAACTTTACAGGAATGATCAGTACCAAGTCTAGTTGTGCACTGTCCGTCTGTCTGTCCGTCTGTCACAAAATTTGTCCCAACATGAAATTGGCCATCATGAGGCGACACATGTGATTACTGATCGCTCTTGTATAATATTGAAAACACACATTTTCATGAAATACATAAGCAATGTGAGACAAGATACATAATAGCAAAATTTCTTCATGCTGTCTAACACGTGTTTAAACTTTCAGCCGTAATGAGTTGAGTATTTCACGTACGTTATTTGCTGGAGGCATGGCTGGTATATTTAACTGGACTGTGGGTATTGCCCCTGATGTCCTGAAGTCTCGCCTACAAACAGGTTAGTATATACATGTAGTTTTAGCTTGACTTTTCGCAGAATAATAGAGCTGATGAAGTCACCCATTTTTCGGCGTCGGCAGGGTGACAGTGACATGTGACAGGGTGAGCTTTTGTGATCGCTTTTCGTCTGACGTCTGTCCGTCGTCCGTCTGTAAACTTTTATTTAAAAGACATCTCCTCATAAACCACTAAGCCAATTTCATCCAAACTTCACAGGAATGTTCCTTTGGTGGTCACCTTTAAAAATTGTTCAAAGAATTTAATTCCATGCAGAACTCTGGTTGCCATGGCAACCGAATGAAAAAACTTTAAATATCTTCTTTTAAAAAACCCTAAGAGCTAGAGCTTAGATATTTGGCATGAAACATCTTCTAATGAGTGTCTACCAAGTTTGTTCAAATAAAAGCCCTGGGGTCAAAATTGGCCCCGCCCCAGGGGGTCATTGATTTTCCCTATATGCATATAGTAAAAACTTAAAAAATCTTCTTTTAAAGAACCCAAAGAGCTAGAGCTTAGCTTAGATATTTAGCATGAAACATCTTCTAATGAGTGTCTACCAAGTTTGTTCAAATAAAAGCCCTGGCGTCAAAATTGGCCCGCCCCACTGAGGGGGTCATTGATTTTCCCTATATGCATATAGTAAAAACTTAAAAAATCTTCTTTTAAAGAACTCAAAGAGCTAGAGCTAAGATATTTAGCATGAAACATGTTCTAATGGGTGTCTACCAAGATTGTTCAAATAAAAGCCCTGGGGTCAAAATTGGCCCCGCCCCGGGGTCATTGATTTTCCTTATATGTGTATAGCAAAAACTTAAAAATCTTCTTTGAAAAAACCCAAATAGCTAGAGTTTAGATATTAAGCATGAAACATCTTCTGGTAAGTGTCTACAAAGTTTGTTCAAATAAAATCCCTGTGGTCAAAACTGGCCATGCTCCAGGGGTGTCATTGTTTTTAACTATATGTGTATAGTAAAAACTTAAAAAATCTTCTTTTAAAAAACCCAATGAGCTAGAGCTTAGATGTTTAGCATGAAACATCTTCTTATGGGTGTCTACCAAGTTTGTTCAAATAAAAGCCCTTGGGTAAAAATTGGCCCTGCCTGTGGAGGGGGTGGGGGAGGGCAGAGGTCATTGTTTTTCATTATATGTGTGTAGTAAAAACTTAACATCAAGAAACATCTTCTAATGGGTGTCTTAAGTTTGTTCAAATAAAAGCCCTGGGGTTTAAACTGGCCCTGCTCCAGGGGCCTATATACAGGTGAGCGACCTCAGGGCCATCATGGCCCACTTGTTGCATAATAATGCCCCTTTTTTGACTTAGAAATTCTTGGTTAAGTTTTGCGTGTAAGCTGGTATCTGCATAACTACTGAAGGGAATGGATTGAAACTTCACACACTTGTTCTCTGTGATTATCTAAGATAATTGGCACAAGTCCTATAACTTTGATTTGCTTTTTTGCATAATTATGCCCCTTTTTCGACTTAGAAATTCTTGGTTAAGTTTTTGCTTGTAAGCTGGTATCTCCATAACTACTGAAGGGTTTGTGCCTTTTTTGTAACAATTTTATGCATTCATAATAATAAAGCAGTGATTAACTCGGTAATACATCTTAATAACAAGCCTTTGTACCTTTTTGGACAATTTTATGTATAGGTAAGCATTTTTATACTCAATGAAACACACTTGTGACAACTTTTTGAATAGTCGAGCGTTACTGTCCTACAACAGTTCTTGAATGAACTTTATATTAGCACAGTACAAGATAATGAAACACAGTTTGACTTTCTCGCCATTGAACGAATGTTCTTGCCTCTCATACATCTCATAAAATCTTTTATATACAGGCCTGGAAATTCTTACTTGTTTAATTAATCAATGGCTAGAATTTATTATGCCACCAAACATCATAACCACAAAATACACTAGACTCAGCTGCATTATGGCAAAGTTCAATTGTAAAGAAACAAAAAAAAATCTTCTGTTCTTACACTACTTTTTACTGTTGTATTAATGTGGTGGCATAGCATTTTTGACAAATGCAATCTTGTTTTGTTTGTCTTTATTTGTTACTTTGTGAAGTATTTTAGAGTTATTTTGAGGGAGAGACGCTATATCTTCTTTATCCATTATTTAATATTACAACATAACAAACAAATGAGCCGCGTCAAGGCAAAACCAACATAATGGGTTTGCGACCAGCATGCATCCAGACCAGCCTACTATCCGCGCAGTCTGATCAGGATTAATGCTGTTCGCTTACAAACCCTATAACAAGTAGAGAAACTGATAGCGAACATCATGGAGACTGTGCGGATGCACAGGCTGGTTTGGATCCATGCTGGTCGCAAACCCATTATGTTGGTTTTGTCGTGACGCGGCTCAAATGTTTGCCCTTTCTACAACTAGAGAAATTTATGTTATTAATATATATAATCATAATTAATCCAAAGTGTGCCTTAAAAGAAAATGTTTTTTTTCCAAAGTGTAGAAAAGTATGCTCTCTGTATTCTAATGAAAGAACTGTGTTAAATTAGTAAAATCTGTGCCCCAGATTTAATTTGTAGCATAAAAATCTAATCTTATACTGTTTACTTTACAAATGATAGCTCCAGCTGGGATGTATCCAAATGGTATACGAGATGTGTTTAGACATGTGATAAAGGAGGAGGGACCATCTGCCTTGTTTAAAGGTCTTGTTCCAGTGATGCTGCGTGCATTCCCAGCAAATGCTGTAAGATTTATTATTACTCCCCATCAGTTATAGGCCCATTAAGCATCAGAAATGCTATCATTTTTATTTTGCAGAAAACTTTTCCTTTTAACTTGAAACAGTTTCTAAATAGTTACTCATTGGCCATAAATATGAACAATCTTTGCTTCTTTTCTCTATGGCAATTGGTAAAATTGTAGTGAAAGGCAGTCAAAATTCTACTTTGTTTACATTTTGCATATTGCTAAGTGCTTCTATTTTCATATGATTAACATCAAAAATGCTTTAAATCTATTATTAAAATATTATTGAACGCATATTTGACCTTTCTAAAGAATTTGTTAAAAAAAAAGATTTCTAAGGTATAATGTGCCTTTAATGAATAAAGAAAAGTTAAAGAAAAGTTTTGACCATGATCAGATAGAATAGATGTACCAGCTTATCTTGGTCTGCAATGATCACATGAGGTTCTTCTGCTGCCAGCATAATAAGTGTAAACACTTTCACTTCATTCACAGAGCTATATTAAAATGGAAAGGAAACTATGAAATCATACACTTAAAATCTATATCAAAGATTTATTATCACGCAAGTTCACATTTTTGCAAGATTTTCTGGGACCATTTTTGACACAAGAAATTTTACCAATATATGTATGCCGCCATGTTATCAAAAAAATTGTTATGGTAATCAAAAAAGAAGTTGCAAAAATGTATAAAAAAGAAGATGTAAATTATTCTCTATAATGGATAAAAAATTAAAAATGTATATAAATACGGTTATTGAACATGGCAGAAATTGATCAACTCCAAGGGCCAGTGAATCTCTTGCAAAGAATTGTGGGTCAGGATTTGAAAATCTTCTATTTTTATAGCTTCTTATCCCTCAGTAATAGAAGTCTTTGCTTTATTGTATAAATTGTTAATGATTATGATGTATACAAAGCAAATTTTAACTCCATATTATATTTTGCTTTTAAAAGAATGTGATGTTAGGATTCAACTGTACATCTATATTTTAATTATTCTGAAGAAGGATAGTGGTAGAGATAAAGTGACAAAGGTTACAAGAATTACATAAATTGTTTATTAATTTCAGGCATGTTTTATGGGTTATGAATTGGCTATGAAGTTCCTACACATGGTTTATCCAGAGATCGACTGAGTGAAACTGGTGCCGAAAAAATGAAATCTTTACAGAAATTGTGATATACATGTATGAACTTGTTTATGCAACCATAGAATATATAATATATTTTCTGCACTGCTGTGCAATGAATCTAGTTGAAATAAACAGTCTTAAAACTGTTGTGTTTCACATACTGCTTAAAGTTGATTTTTTTTTCAAATTTGTTCATGTAGTAGAACTACAGAGATGCCCTTGCAGAAAATTGCCACAATTTTTATGTTAGGGATATATTACTTACACTCCTGTTTTTCTCAGTCACATTGCTTTTTTATTTTCCAATACTTCTTTGTCAGTCTAAATCTTTTCAATGAAAATTGTTATGATTAGTCTGTTATTACGGGGTTATTTTAAGCATATATATATATAATATATAATATATATATAATATTATGTATACATGTATATTAAAAACTTTGTATATAGTGGCAGCTATTTTTTAGCAATATGCAAGTTTAAAAAGAGCTTTGTAACAAATTAAAATGTTTATTAAGGCTAATAAGGTTTACACCACTCTTTAAAATCGAAGTTGGAAGATGCTTCTTTCTGCTCTGGAATTGTTACCAATTTAACAGAAGTTGGGATGCATAATTTTTGGTGCAAAATTGTTCTTATTCACAAAGGTATTAAAAATAATAAAAAATATTGTAATACTTTAAAATTCTGGTTTTCTTGTTTTTAATCAGCTTGACTTTTTTCAAATAAAAATTGGAGCTGTTGCTACAGTCATGGTGTTGTTATAGGAATTTTTCTAAGAAATATGCATTTAGATTTTATAAAATGATTCTAACGGAACATGTCTGGAAATGTTAAATTTTTTTTTCCCCCTTTTCCCCCCATTAAACAGGGTTTTTGCAAAATATTTCCTATCCCAAAAAGCTGATTTTTGTGTTGTACTTTAAAATTGTGTCAAAAAATTTAAAAAAATCTAAGAGTTGGAATAAATGAACATTATTTAAAAATTTAAAAAAATTTGTTTCTCAAAAAATTAAATTTTTGTTTTCTTTTTTCTTTCTATTTTTTTAAACACTTTTTTTGGGCCAAAGGTTGCACGGGGCCCAATTTTGGGAAATTTTAATTTAAAGGTCTGTCCCCAAATCCACTTCCTGTTAATTTTATTTAAAATTTTGGATTTTTTAATGGTCGATGGTAGGAGTTTTTTTGTAAATTTTTTCCCCCAGTAACTATTGTCACACCCTTCTTGTTTTTTGGTTAAAACCCATTAAACCGTGGCCCCCTTTACTGGGTATTCGTTTTCAAGCTGTCGCTGAAATCCACTCCCTGTTTTATCGGATTAAAATTTAAAATTTTTAAAACATTTAAATTGTCGATGGAGAAATTTTCAAAAACATCACAAACCCTTGGATATTTGCGTATACAAATCAACCCAGCCTTTCTATTTTTTTAGACCCATTTTTTAAAAAACATTTTTTCCTGCGCCACCACCCCCAGTATTACGGTTTTTCTTGACATATAACACAAGTAAAATTATTTATTATTCTTTGCTTATTCCTACCTGGTTCCTGCTATTCACCGAAGATAGGTGTTATAATTTGCTTTCACCAAAATTTCTTAACCTATTGGAAAGTACCATTATGTACAAATCCTCTGCTCATACTAACAAGAGCTACCCAAAATCTCACAAATTTATAGATAATTTTACCTAACACAAAATTTCAGTTTTTTAAAAACAATTTTATATTTAAATTATAATCATATGCATAGCAATATTGTTGTCATGTATAAATATTACATGTAATGTTCAACTTAGCACAATTTTTACACCCAATTAGAAAGAAAGTATTTGAGCCGGGCCATGACAAAACCCAACATAAATGCATTGGCAGACCAGCCTGCCAACATCCGCGCCCAGTCTTGATCAGGATCCCAATGCTATTGCTAAACACCCTATAACAAGTAGAGAAAACTGATAGCGAAACCAGCATGGATCCTAATTTTAAGACTGCACCGGGATGCACAGGGCTGGTCGGGATCCCATGCTGGGTTGCAAACCCATTATATTTTGTCATGGTGCGGCTCATTTATACAAATGATTACATATAGTTATTATTTTAAAGAAGAAAATTTGAAAATTTGAATGGAACCCAGGAACAATGAACTTTTCCCTTTTTAAATTACAGAATTCTATACTTGCAAAACTAGATTTTTGCAAAAGTTACAGCCAGCCAGATTATCACCTAATTGAAAAAAAAGTGAACTGATTTTATATCTGCATGGGTGTAAGTTAAAAATATCCAGAAAAACCTGAAAACCCTGAATTAAGCATTATTTTGATTGGTTTAACAAAGAAAAAGAGTGCTTTTAAGAGTATAAAAAACCTGAACTTCAGGCATATGCCTTGAAAACTTGTACCCATGTATCTGACCTTGTGTTGTGGTGCTATAGCTTTATTTTCATTTACCTAGTCGATTTTTAATGACACAAAAAATTGGCCACATTAATACAAGATATCTGGACCATGCCATTTAAGTCATTTACAAAATCTTGTAATCCCCTTTAAATTGAAATTTTCCTTAAAAAAAAATGCTTCACTCTTTGGGTCAAAAAAAAATGAAAAAAAAAAAATTTTTTTATTCCAAAAATCGCCGTTTCCCTTAATTTTAAAACATTTTTCTTTTACTTTTTTTTTAAAAAAATAACATTTTTATTAAAAAGGGTTTTTAATTCCCCATTAAAACTTTTTATAAACCCACTTTTAAAAAACCCAGTTAAGAAACATCCCATATTTAATCGGTCAAAAGTTACAAAAAATTTTCAAGTTTAATTAAAAAAAATATTTTTTAAATTTTGAAAATCCAGGCTTTAAAGAAAAAATACAAGCATTCCTAAACCTACTATGGACTTTTTTTTTTAAGTTTTTTCTGTTTAAAACCTGTATATAAATTGTTCCCTTCCCTATAAAAAGAGCACTTTTTTGGTTAAAAAAAAGCCTCCCTTTAGTGTAAAAAAATGTAAAATTTTTGGGAAATTTTTTTAAAAAGGCCCTTAAAAAAACCCAATTTCCTTTTGAGACTTCAATCACATGTATATAATTATATATATCAGTTATCAGATAAACATTTTCAATACTTTTTCAGATATACCTACATCAAAGAGTAATCCAATACACATTTGATTAAATTTATTCCAGCACTTTTAAAATATTTGGTTGAGTTTTAAACTTTTTAGGTCACATCAACACTTATAAAGGTCATATAGAAAGTAAAGGTCATTTAGTGACTTTCTACTTACTGGTTGAGTAAAGACTTCTGGTGCACTTTACATTATGACAGGTATGAGTGGGGAATAGAACAGCCCCACCTTCCATAAAGCAAGCTAGAAAGGCTTTCTTGGTTGTGATTTGAAGAAGCAACCATGATCATGTTACTATGGAAACCAAGAAGCTGATATGGTTGTATTGGCTGAAAACTTTCCTTTAAAACTTAAAAATGTCAAAACTAACCAATCATAATCGAAATGGCGTTTTCCTGAATTCTGTTATCATTTGAAGCGTAAAACAAAAAGTGCTACTGTCCTAGCATAGTAAAAAAAAAAATTGCACTTCTATTGCTGATTTGTTCAAATGATTTCTACAGTAAGTCCACATAAAAGCCAAAAAAAACAACATTTCATAGTCTCTCTATATTATAAACATTCAAACAAAGAAATTTTTAATGGATTTATATGAACAATAAACCGTTATCCTGCAAGAACAAAAAGTGATAAGCCATTGCCATTAGTACAGAGCCAGGCCAACCTTCTGTGCAGCCTCTCTCACCAGGCAAGTACCTTACTTTTTGTATTTTGAAAATGACATCCCTTAAAACCTGAATGGACTGTTCCAAATTCAAAGCAGAGCACATCCATTACACAAATTCAACAGGTTAAAGGTCAACCTTTGACATCAAATCAACCAACAATATTGTACACACATTCAGATAAAACAAACAAATGCAATAAGAATCTATAACAAATTCCGCTGAAGAGTTGATAGACCATATGATGGGACTATTCCTTATGGTTTAATCGGAAAAAAAAAATAAACGTACATTTTTTTTTTTTAAAAATTAAATATCCCTTCCCAACTTTACCCCCCTAAAGTTTAATCTTTACCCTCATGTATTTTAAAACTTGCCAAAAAATAAATCCCCAGAAAAAAAGGAAAAACCTCTTTTTTAGAAGAAAGAAAAAAAAATTCTCAAACCCCATGTCTAAGTAAGCACTGCTTAAAGGTTTTTTTCTGAAAAAATTTTGCTGTCATATTTTTTCTTTCGAATCTCAATAATGAATGACAACTGAGCATCCCAGACTGCCATGGGGAAGTAGATGTTCAGTTTTGGGTTGAGCTAAAATGATGTTTCCCCCAAAAATTTTTGAAAAAAAAAAAGTAGAGGAATCTGTTTACTCCATTTAACTTAGACATTGTAATTTTCATTTTTTATGGGTTTAAAATGATTATTTTGTACACTATAAACAACATTCCCAAAAGATACAATAATTAAAAAACATTTTTTCCAAAATGGGAAATAAAACCCCTTTGGGGTAAAAATTTGCATTTCCCAAAATTAAAAAAACATTTTGAAAGGGAAAAATTTTTTTTTTATTTGGTTAAACAGGCCCCCAAAACTGTTTTAAAGGTTCATATGGCGGGCTTTCCCGTTTTCTAGTGGAGGAATCTCAAAAAACCACTCCCCCTGCAATTTTCTTTTGTCACAAAAAAAAGGAGCTGAAGTAGGACACATTCCTATTAATTTAGCTGGAAAACTTCCTCACATGAAAGAATTTAAAATACTCCAAGTGGGATTTGAATCCCACAGCATTAAATTTTTTTTTTCAAAGGGCTGTGGTTTGAAGTCAAAGACCCCTTAAACCACTCAGCAACAAGGACACTCCCATTGAAAGGAAACAAAATTAACATCTATCCATTGTACCCAAACAGATTAAAGCAAAAACCACGGTACATATTCCTTGAACCTAAATTTAATTTTGGCATTCCCCTGCCCAAAAGAGCCACTACAATAAAAGATTCTTAAAAATCAGTCTAGCATAACATACAAATAGCAATGTAAATTCAATGTTCATTTCTTGTACTACCCAACAAAAATATACAGTTTTACTATTCAGGGGTAAGAAAACTTCATTGCTATAACACCCTAAGTTTGTAAAAAGCATGTTTTTACTATTACTTACAACATTAGAAATTAAAAAACGTTTCAAGATTCTTCTGCACTGAGACGTGCTCGTGAATTAACTGCTAGTTTTCATTTCATTGATTTCTTTGTCTATTTCTTCCATAAAATGTATGATGAAGTCAACTAACTTGTGCTTGAACATTTGCTCTGTGTGGAAATTTGTGATAAGGAAACTAATATCATAACCCTGAAATACAGGTAAACATTTGTTATACAGAGTTACAGACCCTGAAATACATGTAAACAATTTTTATATGGAAACTCAATATCATTACCCTGGAATATAGGTAATCATTTGTGACATGGAAACTAATATCATGACCCTGGAAAACAGGTTAACATTTGTGACATGGGAACTAATATCATGACCCTGGAATATAGGTAAACATTTGTGACATGGAAACTAATATCATGACCCTGGAATATAGGTAAACATTTGTGACATGGGAACTAATATCATTACCCTGGAATATAGGTAAACATTTGTGACATGGAAACTAATATCATGACCCTGGAATATAGGTAAACATTTGTGACATGGAAACTAATATCATGACCCTGAAATATAGGTAAACATTTGTGACATGGAAACTAATATCATGACCCTGGAATACAGGTTAACATTTGTGATGCAGAAACTACACTTAAGTGAGCTTTCACAATTTGTTTGTTTCTTTCTTTTTACGCCTTTTCCCAACAGTATTTCAGTCATATAGGCGGGTAATTTCCTAACCATCCTCCGGGCTTAACTACCAAAGCATCTCCCGGGGATCAACCCACGCCAGAGAGGTAACTGGATTAGAAGTCATCGACTCTAACCCCTCGACCACATATGCAGTTCTCACAATTGTTTAATTGGTTCTTATTGATATTTTTGTGCAAGAAATGGACAATTTCCATGGACTTTTTTTTATTTAACCCTATTTCTTGCAATGAGATGCATTTGTTTAATAAAACATTTCTTACAAACATAAAATTAAATATAGATGACCAACAATAGTGATCAAATCAAAAGCAACCTGCGATATGGCAATCATGATAGAAATTATTATACATAGTGAAATGTCATAAAGAACAAACCTTTTTATTGTAGAAAAACGTTTTACCTTTAAAGTAAGTTACATAAACCCCTACAGGGGTTTTTTCCCCAGCCCCAAAAAAGTTTTTCTGCTCGCATCAAACTAAATCTCCCAAAAAATTTTTGACATAAATCTTTTTCTATTTTATCACTCTGAAAACAAGAATAAAGGTCCCGTCCCTTTAAAAAAATTAAAATTTTTTTGTAATTATATAAACCATTTTCTGGGGGCTTTTTTCCATAAAATTTTAAAAGTAAATTTTTTTTTTTTTTTTAAAACAAAAAATAATTTTAAAAGTGGGGAAATTTTTTAAAACAACGATAAAATAACGGGTTCCCCCTTTTTTTTTAGTTTAACATCGCAAACAACCCAAAATAAGGGCATATTTTTTATGATATGGGAGCTACCAGGGTTTAAATGATGGAGGAAAAATTAGGTAAACCCCCCTTTAATCATTTTTAAGGGACCAAAAAAGGCCCCTTTAGTAGAACCCCCAACATTCCCTCAGCTAGCTTGATAGCTTTCTTTACCAAAGAACAATCCAAATTTATGCTGCATGGGTTGGGAAAATATAGCAGTTGAGAAGCCAAAATCGTTTAATAAAACGACCCTTAACCCCTCGGCCAAAGGGTTCCCAAAAATTTAAAATTTAGGTTTAAAATATATTTTCCCACCCTTTAAACAATAGTATAATATATATAATAAATACAAAATAAAACTGAGCATTATAAAGGGTTTTTTTTTTTTCAACTAGAAATGGGGTCTCATGCCACTGGGTGCCCCTGCAGCAAAACCCAAAATTTCAGAGTTTATAATATTTAGTTTCCCAAATTTTTTTTGTACAAAAATTTTTTTTTTAAATTTTTAAATTCAAAGCCCTTAAAAAATTTTAATTTTTTATTTTCAATATTAAAAACACTGAAATTTTCAGTCTTAACCTTTTGAAAATAGCATATTGCATATCTGTAGCCAAAATAATGGCTACATACATTTCTACAAAAGTATGAGTGCTGAAACTGAAAGTTCAAAATGTTTCCAACATTCAGGAAAGATAAGTTTGTCCAAAATCATTGAACCACGACAAAATTCAAACTTAAAACTGCTTATTCCTAAGATGTATCTATATTATTTTCAAAGTGAAAGGGACATAACTCTGCCAAAAAAATCATCGAACCATGACCAAATTCCAACTGGACCTGCCCATTCCTTTGACATATCCATATGTCAAATTTGAGTTGAATATGTAACACTGTTGGGTAGATAATGAACAGAAACTGTAAATTTCATATTATGTTTCAAAGTGAAAGGGGCATTACTCTGCCAAAAATCATCGAACCATGACCAAATTCGAACTTGACTTGGACGTTCCTTTGAAATATCTATATGTCAAGTTTGAGTTGAATGTGTTGTACCGTTGGGGAGATAATAAACGGAAACCGAAAATTTCATATTATTTTCAATGTAAAAGGGGCATAACTCTGCCAAAAAATCATCAAACCATGATCAAATTCGAATTTGACCTGTATTTTTCTCATGACATATCTATATGTCAAGTTTAAGTTGAATGTGTTGTACCGTTGGGGAGATAATGAACAGAAACTGAAAAATTTCATATTATTTTTCAAAGTGAAAGGGGCATAACTCTGCCAAAAATCATTGAACCATGACCAAATTTGAACTTGACCTGTAATTTCTCATGACATATTCATATGTCAAATTTAAGTTGAATGTGTGCAACCGTTACTAAGATAATGAACGGAAAACTGATGCATGACGGAATGAACAAGAATGACGGCAAGGACGGAACAGGGTTAGCCACTATATTTGCCCCGGCCATTACATGGCGGGGGCATAATAAACATACAAATGCATATCACGTATCTCAGCATACGTTTCCACACTGAATTGTGAATTATAATCGCTGATTGGGGGAAAAAAACAGTATAGTAATGAGAATTGATCCAATAGTCTACCCATGAGACAGGTAAAGAAAAGGCCCACTTTTCTTGAGGTGAATTTAATCCCTTGAGATTTATTCATAAATGACATAAAATGTATCATGCTGTCCTAACCAAGCAGACTAGTGACAGTCCACTAAAACCTAAGTTACCTGTTTAACACCTATGCTAATTCGCAATGAGTTGATTGAACCTTCTATTAAAACACGTTCTTGTTTATTTCTGCTTATTACTACAGGTGTCAAAAGAAGCTCTTTACTACTCCTGAAAATATAAATAAAAAAATTCTTATGACTTTTCTTCCTCTCATACAATAACATCTATAATACAAATGGAAGTAGTGAATAGTAGTGAATATGAAAGTAAATGCTACAAGTATTTGAAAATTAAGTTGACAGGATGACTGTTGATAAGTTTGCAATTTTTGCAAACCACATTGATAAGCTCTACTGAAAATATTCAGCCTTCCCTACAAAATGATCAATCTCTTTCCAAAAAAAATATTGTCACTGACAAAATATTTCAACCACCATTCTGGGATGTAGGATACCTGAATTTAACTTTCAGTGATCTGTAAAAACAAGTCGCTGCTCGAGTCAGTGTTGAAAAAAGTATTTATGCACAGTACTTAACTATTTTAAGTGAAACAAATGCAGTTTTGAAAACTATTTGTTATGTTGAAAATTTATGTCCTGTTAAAGTCAGACTGGTTAGTGTTTAAGATCAAGCAATACAGTTGCTTCCTTATAGTTCTTTTCAATGTTATTGTAATACAATCCATATAAACACAACTCTTCATCTATGATATATTTCACTTCCTCATTCAAGGTTGTTAAACAGAAGACCTGTTACCTTAGGAAGTTAGGGTATTTATTTTTGTTTACAAAACCTTAACAAATGGACTTCTCAAACTTCACAAAAGACACAACTTACTTCACTTCTACTTCTGGTTTATTATGTCTTTCCACATTCTGTGAATTGAAATTCTGCAGGCACATGGCTGCCTCCAATGTGTGCCTTATGGCAGTTAGATAAGGCTTCAATGTGGCTGACTGAAAATTAAAAGAATGAATCATATATAATTATGTGATAAAATTTATGTGTTCACTGCAATAGTCCAAAAATAATGGGGTTGACCTGATGAGAAGATGTCCAAGAATTTCGTTATTTTTATTTAGGTCTCTTGTTGAGCTGACAAACCAAATTTATCTGCTTTGATAACCTATGATTCTGTCTGTACAAGTATCATTAGACTTTGAAACATCTTTGTAACTAATTTCTTTTCAATCATTACAGATTTACTGTATTTTACTTATACTTCAATATACTATTGAAAATTAACAGTTACAGTTAATTTTACATAATAAATCCATTAAAAACATTTTTTACTTGTGGTGTTAACAATAATCTCATCACCTTATTACTTGTATAAACACTGAGACCATCAACTAACAGTTTGAAATTAGTTGTTAAAACATTACACTTAAGCATCAACACTTACTAATCAGTTGTTTATTGAACCATTGAAATATTTTAAGACAATGTTCAGCCAATTAAAACCAAACTCTTGGAAAAAGAAACTCCTCCATAAGTTTTGTTTATTAACTATAACAAAAATGAAATAATATTACATCAGATAATAAGATATAAATAGAAATTATAATAAATGATTTGCAGAATATTTTTTACTTATTGATATAAAATATACTTAATGCAAAGACAAGAGCAATCAGTGATCACATGTGTCGCCTCATGATGGCCAATTTCATGTTGAGACAAATTTTGTGACAGACGGACAGTGCACAACTAGACTTGGTACTGATCATTCCTGTAAAGTTTGGATAAAATTGCACCAGTAGTTTATGAGGAGTAGTCCGGACAAGCTTTTGCGTATCTGGCAACACACAGAAAAAAACACCTTTTTATCAAAGGGCCATAACTCAACCAAAAATCATTCAACCGGAAAACCCGTGCAATATGCGCAAGGACTTGAGCTACAGATCAATCCTGTAAAGTTTCATTGAAATTGCATTAGTGGTATAAGAGAAGTAGTCCGGACAAACTTTAAAAATAAAAATTATTAAAGGGCCATAACTCTGACAAAAATCATTGAACCGGAAAATGCTGACAATATGCACAACTAGACTTGATACTGATTATTCCTGTAAAGTTTGGATGAAATTGCACTGGTCAGTAGTTTATGAGGAGTAGTCCGGACAAGCTTTTGTGTATCTGGCAAAACACAGAAAAAACACCTTTTTATCAAAGGGCCATGACTCGGCCAAAAATCATTCAACCGGAAAACCCGTGCAATATGCGCAAGGATTTGAGCTACAGATCAATCCTGTAAAGTTTCATTGAAATTGCATTAGTGGTATAAGAGAAGTAGTCCGGACAAACTTTAAAATTAAAAATAATTAAAGGGCCATAACTCTGACAAAAAGCAATGAACCGGAAAATGCTGACAATATGCACAACTAGACTTGGTACTGATCATTTCTGTAAAGTTTGGATGAAATTGCACCAGTAGTTTATGAGGAGTACTGCAATGTTAATATTTTCATATCTGATTGTAAAGGGCTGAAGTGTCTATTCATATGCAAACCCTATTAAAATAAACAATATTTTTCATTGTCAAAAATACTTAGTATCTATTTCATATTTTGTACTCATTGATTTTAAGATGAAGTCAATTTATAGTAATGTTGTTTTTTTGTTTTTTTTTTGTATCTGTAGATCACCAGATTGTCGGGTAGAAGCTGGGAAAGATCTTGGCTCAGTCCAGTCTGTTAGAAGAACTGCTACACTGGCAAAACGGTGGAAAACAGGATGACTAACTTAACATGATGTTCTTGATTAACATTTATGCTGTCATGTGTATTTATTTAAATAGAATTTGAAAAAACACAAAATAGAAACATGTTGTATGTCTATATTTTAGGAAAATAAACATTCAGCTGTAATAAAATGAAATATTAAAATATGTGTTTGTAATCATAATGATATATAACTGCTAGCATATCTTAGCAAATATACAAAAATGTAGGCATGTCTCCCTTGCAGAATTATTGGCTCCAACTTTGGAGCCATTGGCTCCAACTTTTTCTGATTGGCGAATTTGGTGGCGCAAACTAATTTTGACCCAGAGGGAACCCTGCTCCCATTTGGGAGTGTAACTTCTTGGTGTAAACCATCTCAATTGTGAAACGTACGTCTACCTTCCTCGTAGATAGGCTTTGCCTTATTTGATAATTTCATACTACAAAGAGCTTCCTTTGATGCTTTGCTTTATTCATATTAAGTGATTATATGCCTGTAAATGCCTGTAATACCCATGATTGCATATTGTAATTTAACAATTTCGAAACGTATCAATATTGAGTTCTCTTGTATAGAACTTAAGGAATCCGGGTCAGCTCGGCCCTAAAACGTACTCGGCCCCCGAGTCAGCTCGGCCCTATTCCAACTCGGCACGGGTCAACTCGGCCCACTTTTCAATTATTTAAATATTTAGGTTTGTGTTAACACTATTTATTTGTAATTATTGTAATTATTTTTAAATACACGGATCGACAGTTTTTCGAACTAGCAGTAGACAAGCTTTTCTTATCAGTAGAATAGCGAGTAAAGATAACCGATTGCGTATCTCACTGTATATTTCTACATATTTTTTTTATTACTTTAACTAGATAATGCACAGACAAGGTCTTTCTATTTGGTAAAAAGAAAAAAAAACGTATGCCCACGTGCAAATGAATTTCGGCAGCAATCAAATGCGCTTATAAATACGGAAGATTTAATTACAAGCTTATGATATTAAGTAAAACACGTTTTTGTTTCATTTATTTTTTAATATTACTTTACAAACAAAATGCATCAAAGGAAACACATTTTATTAGAATCTAGATCATATTAATTTTCATTGAATCTGCAAGACAGATTAAATAACTTTTTTTTCTAAATATACTTTATTTCAGAAGAAGTATACAATGTATTATTATATAATAATAACATATTTCTTATTATTCATTTACCTTAACAACATGCAAAGCAAATTTAATACGTTATATATATTTTTGTAAAGTGGGCCGAGTTGACCCGTGCCGAGTTGACCCGTGCCGAGTTGGTATAGGGCCGAGTTGACTCTTTTCCGAACTTAACACTCATTTTCAATAAACGAGTGCACGGTTGTCGCACAGAATTATTTTTTTAATGAAGTACTTAAAGACAGACAAAAATTGTCCTTAAAAACCAAAAAATTCCGTCTATAAAAATAGTAAAAAAAAGCCTTTTTAAACAATCAGTTTTTTTTAAAAACATTTTTAAAATTTGCCCATTTCTTTACGCGCCAGTCGGGATAGACGGAAATTTTCATTTCTTTTTCAAACAGAAAGGAAGAATGTTTAAAAAAAACCCCTAAAAATTTTAATTTATAGTTAACAACTTTTAAATTTTTAAACTACAAAAGCATAGTGCCATTAAAAACCAAAATCTTTTGTTTGGAATTTTTTCCGGTAAAATTTTTTATTTTTGGGCCTTCTGAAAAAAAGGTTTTTCCCGGGTTTTTCAGGGAGACAAACATAGGGGAAAAATTAAAAAAATTAAAATTTTTTTTGCGGTAGAAACGCACTTTTTATTTTTTATTTGGGGAAAATCCCAAATTAAATAAGCAGGTCTTTTTAAAAATAGACAAAATTTAACCCCAAAAATCGCTAAAAACGTTGAAAAACGATTTTACCTGAAAAGGTTCTTTAAAATTCAAAAAAGGGGCCCAAAAACTATAAAAAAATTAACCCCTGGAAAATTTTCATCCCCAAAAACATTATTTTTAAAACAATAAAAAAACAAGGATTTTTAGGCAAAAACGGCCCTTTGAAAAAGGGAATTAAAAATTTTTCTTTATAAAAATTTTCGATACAGCAATTAAAAAAACAAACAAAGGGGAAAAGGTTGCGAAAGTATTTTTTTCCTCCAGGGCTATAAACGCCCCACTTTGCGAATGAAAATCACAACATAATACCGAAATTTAAAGGTTTTCGACGCGCGTTTTAAACATTTTGGTATTTTAAACCCGTGTAATTTATTTATTTTTCAAAGAAAGCTTTTAAATTTCCCTTTTATTTCAACAAAAAGTTTTCCGATTTTTTTTAAAAAGAAAAATTCTAGGAATTTTTTTTTTCTTTTAGGGGCGGGTCTGAACTTTATAACAGCCACCAATAAAGTTGTGACATTTCTTACTTTATAACGAACTTTTTAAATTAAATTGACAGAATTTTTTGTCTAAATTTTAAAGGATTTTTCTTGTCCTTTGGCTACTTAAAAAATTTTTCCATTTTTATAAAAATCTAAAAAAAGAATTTTTAAATTTCCCAAAATATTTACAAACAAATTTTAATTTGGTTTTAAAACCCCGCCACTTTTTAAATTTTTTGCCCTTAAAAATGTGTGATTTACTTTATTTTAAGAATTGTTTTAGAAAATGAAAACAATTTTTTAAATTTTCAAAAATTTTAAAAATTTGTATTTTTAAAAACTTTCAAGAACATATTTTTCATAAATTTTTAATTTTGGTAACGAACAGGTCAGAAATCATAACGAACTTTTTAGTATTTAAAACAAATTTTGAAAATTTAAAAATATGGCAAAATTAAAAAAGCCAAAAACCCAAAGGGCTTCCAGCCCAAAGACTAAAAAAAGAGAAAATGAAAATACAATCAAAAGAAAGGGAAAGAAGACAAAAATTTCGTAGGGAGAAAGTAAATATTTGTCAGAAAGAAGGAAAGGAACAACAAGAAAAAAAAAAAGAATTTTTAAGTTTATACAAAAAAAAGAAAAAAAACACCTCAAGTTAGAATAATAAGAAAATGAAAATTACTAAAAACCAAGTTTCAAAGGGGTTACAAAAAGGGCACAGCTAAAGGCGAAATGGGTTTAAAAATAAGAATAAATTTTTCAAAAAAAGGTCCAAAAAATGAAGTCACTAAAAAACTGGAAAAAACTAAAAAAGATTTAAAATTTTTAAAGGGAAAAAACTTTTAAAACCCTTAAAAAAGGTTAAAATCAAAGACTACTATTCAATTCAAAGAATGAACAAGAAAGAAAATGAACATTGTAATACACCATGATCAAAGGCTGCAAAGTTACTAAAGATGTTAACCTTACACAAGAACAAAGAAAACGTGTGCATAAAGAGTTAGTTTTTGCAAATGCTGTTTGCGATGAGATCAAAGTTGCAGCACATAAAGCACCTGTGAAAGCTAAAAGGATATTACAAAATTTAGTAAGCGGGAAATTTATTGAAGAAATACAAGTTGCTTAAAAAGATTTGGAGAAAAAACAAATATGAGCAGGAATAAATTGTCAAAAGTTTACATGCAAGACTGTTAGTATTGAAAATTTGAACCGCCGACGGGAAATTGCAAAGTCTAGAGAAAAGGTGATAGAGTTCCTCGAGTGAGACGAAAACTCACGAGCTATGCCTGGCAAAAGAGATTACGTTAGATCAGAAAACGGAGAGAAGTATATCAAACAAAAAAGTATTAACTGACTATCTCTCAAACTCTTTAAAACCATAATTCATGTAGAAAATCCTAGTACCAAGTTTGTCTTTCACCCTCTTTCACGGGGGATAAAAACCGCGAGATAAATTACACACAGTTTAAAAAAGAACACATTTTTTGTCCCCAAGAAACCAAAACATTGCTGCCCTTTTAAAAAGTTTCTCAAAAAAGAAAAACATTGAGTGTACACTTAATGGAGAGAAAATGCTTGAAAGGAAACAAGACCTGCTTCAAGAAACTGAACAAAAGTTGGCTTCAGGTGATGAAATACAAGTTGGTCAATGGAAACGCGTTGAAATTGAAGTTAAAGGCCAAAAGAAGTCAGTTATGAAAATAGTTGACAGTATCATGAAACCACAAGAGTTTTTAACTCATCTTAGATCACAAATTTTGAAGAGTTTGACCAACAACGTTATTGAGAATCCCAAGACACAATATTCAGAAATGAAAAAACCTGAAAGAAAATTTGCCCGTCAATCATTGTATAATTCACATGGATTTCAGTGAAAATTACTCATGCAAATCTGTCCAGGAAATACAGTCAGCCTATTGGAATCAAACCGCCGTAACTCTACATCCAGTCGTTATATATTTTAAGACGGAGGCATCCAAGGAAATTCTACATCAAAGCTTTGTCTTTGTTTCAGATGAAATGGGCCATAACGCAAACACAGTTCTTACAATTATTGACAAACTTATTCCAGCTGTAAAACAACTTATTCCTGAAGTAACATGTATACATTATTGGACAGATAGTCCTACTTCCCAGTACAGAAACAAGCTAATCTTCCGTTGCATAGCGAATCACAACAGTACCTACGGCATACATGCTAAATGGAACTACTGGGAAGCAGGACATGGAAAAGGGCCATGCGATGGCCTTGGTGGCCGAGTAAAGCGTTTAGCAGACGTGGCGGTAAATACTGGAAAGTTTTGTATACAGGATCCGTCAGATTTCTATGCGTGGTCTCAATCTGTCAATTGTACTATGAAGAATGTGAAATTTGTATTCGTTTCACAGAAGAGTGTGAAAACAAAGCTAAAAGAGAACAATCAACTCAATCTCAAAACCTATTGTTGGAACAATGAAATTGCATGCGGTCGTGGGTAAAGGGAGATAAAATTGCGTGGCTGGTTTCGTAACACTAGTTGTTACTGTACAACATGTTTGTCACATGAATCCGCTACTTGCAGTACTTGGAGAAATGAAAACACTCGTCTCAAAAGTAACAGCACAAAGCAGTAATGAGGATGATCATCTGCAAATAAACCAGGTGTGCAATCTATTACAACAGAGAAAGCTGAAAAGTATGATGTAGAATGATTATATAGCAGCGTTATATTTTGGGTCGCTGGTACATTGGTAAGATAATCACTGTTGACGAAGAAGACAGCACATTTGAAGTAACATTCCTGCAACAAAAAGAAACGGAATGTTTCAGTGGCCATCCAGACCTGATGTGATCTGGGTGACTATAGTGAATTCTAATGCAAAGTATCAACACCAGTAACTAGTGGAAAGTCAGAAGCGCAATGCTTCTCATAACAGATTCTGACATAGACAAAGTTGAAATACTATTTGTGAAAAAATAACTGGTTAAATGTAACATGACATATAGTATGACATGTTCGTTACTTTAAGTGCTTGAACCATCGACTAGATCATCATTGAGAATAGCATAATGTAACATTTTTTTTATTTTATTATCTGACTATGCAAACCGTCTCAAAATTATATTGTTAAAAGCATTTGAGTAGATTCTTGTTTGAAAAACATACAGGTATTTAGTTTTTGTAACGAACATTTCTAAAATAAACTTTAATAATATATTGACGGTAAAAAGTGCCTACGTTCCTATTTTTACAATTATTTGTATATGTTCAAAGAGTTAAACTTGTATGTGTTATGAATAATAAGCAAAACGAATGTAATCAGTTTAAAGTTTATTGTTTAATTTTGCAAAAAATATTGCCTTTATTGTTGTTTGTTAGTTAAAATGTTCAATTTTTTTTCAAACAGAGATGGGTTTTGTTAATACAAACGTTAAAATTGACTTTAGATATCGCAGAAATATTATTTTGACAAAGTTTTATATGTTTATTAAATGTTTATTAAAGGTTTTATGGTTTTGGAAATGTAACTTAAATTTTTTAAAAATCTTTCAAAAAATTTCAAAATTTGTCTTTTTGCCACAAAACTTGTAAAAGTTTACAAATCTATTATAAAAAAGATCTTGTATAGGGAACGCTATGTTTTTTTGTGGTTGAAAAGAACAAAACAAATATTTTGTAAAATTTTTTAACAAAGCGAAACTAACTTTTGTATTAAAAACCCTTGATTTGTTTTTTGGGAGAAATTTTTAAGTGGTTCGGTTTTAAATTTTCCAAACCCTTATAGGAAAAAGCCTAAAACTGTTTTAAATTTAATGTATGAAATTTTCCCGATATTGGGCTTTATGAAAAAAACTAATTTTTAGGTAAAATTTCAAAAAACAAAATAAACCCGGATGATGTTTTTTGTCTGACGTTTAAAGTACATTACGACTAAACATTTTTTTAAACTTCCCAAAACTCAAAACATTTGTTTTAAAATTGTTATCTTTATAGAAATGTTCAAAATTTTCACTGTTTTTCAAGATGAATGTTACTAGTTAGAATTTTCGAATAGTTAATAAACTCATAGAAAACATTAGTATTTAGTTCCTTTTATTTCTTAAATGCATTCATTTATTGAAAATGAGTGTTAAGCATCTGTAAACATTTGTCAGCTGTTTGTCATCATATAAATTTCAACCAAAAAACATCACCATTACTTTTGTTTAATCATGAAATGTTATCATAATTATTGTGTGCTCATTAAGCTGTCACTTTTTATATTTCAATCAATCATAAGTTTGACGGATCTATGTCCAGTGCTCAACAAAAAATACATGACCAAATACTTCCGCATAGGAAATCTTCCGAGTTTTACAAATCTGATAAAATTATTGCTGGAACAATGTTTCAGAAATACACACTATTAGTAAACCTATTCAAATGTATCAGAACTATAATATAAAAGATTAAATTGAATGCATAAAAACCACTTAAAAAAAAAAAATGTTTCCAAAAAGAAAAAACACCCCCCATTTCGTTAAAAAACCCGGAAATAAAATCAAAACGCCCCCTTTTAGCAAAAATTTTTCCCAAATTTGTTTATGATAAGATTTAAAAAACAATATTTGGGCCCCCAACTTTTTTCGTGATCCCGCGAAAAGGGCCCGCGGTAGGCGGAGGAAAAGTAAGGTAAACTGTCACCTTAAAGGGCCTGGGTTTAATCCGTTCGGGGACCCCTCCTTTTTTTTTTTGTAAATTAAAACTCCATTTCATTTTGGAGATGATTCCTAACCAAAAATCAGCTAATTTTTATTTTTTCCCCCCAAACCCTGGGCCAAACCCAAAGTTAGTTTACATACAACCTTTAACACCTTTTGTCTTGTAATTAATTTTGATTTTTAAGGTAGTTATCATGATAAAACATGCTGTCATTCTGCGTTGCAAATGTGTTTTTATTCAAGAAATACTGTGTGTAGTACATCGTTATTAGGCCGTGTCTACACCTATTCAAGTTTCTTACATGTCACATTTAGATAAGCTAAATAAATGGCCCTTTCAACATTTTTTCAGGCACAATTTTTACTGAAATGTCTCATTAAGATAGCCCAGGATTTATACCTTTGTCTTTGCAACACTATCATGTTTCTGTAAATTATGTGAAAAAAAAAAAGCGGGAAAATGATGCAATTAGCTAAAACAGAATGGAGTAAATGAAATGCGTTCATTCTTTTTTAAAATTGAAAAAATGTGACAAAAATCTATTTTGATGCAGATTCTTTATTTGATGAAAGTTATTCACTAAATGAACAAGATCATTTTAAATCCATTTTGACTACTTGAAAAAGAGCTTTTTTTTTTTTACAATGTATTTATTTTTATTTATTTTTTTTTTTTTTTGCTCTTCTGTGTATCAGCGTATTGATTTGTTCCTTTGACCAAGACATTGTAATCATTTACTGAAATTCAAAGGGCATGAACAAAAAGTCAGAAAATAATAAAAATAACAGCACGATCAAACCTTCGGGCACATGTTTTGTGTCAAACCGGTGTTATCAGTGTCTTGACAGCCAAAAACTTGTAGAAAAATAGAACGTGTTCTAACTTTCTTGCAAGGAATTATCTTCTTGGATGTCACATAATTTCTCTTTAAAACTCATTCAAGTAGGGGGTCTACTCTATCCAATACAAGAGAATATGATACTTGCATTCAAGACTTGGATAGGTGTAGACGGGCACTAAGAGATTGGGCTTATTGTATATTACTAGTCGAAGCACGGCTTAATTATTCCAAGGGAGTGAGACGATGATGCTCTTATAACGCTGACACTTCTTTTTAAAGAAAACGTGTCATATCATGTCAAACGTCTAGAAAAAGGTATGAGTTCATTTTCGATATTTAAACAAACCATATGAATTTATTTCTTTCTTTCTTTCTTTCTTTCATTTTTTCTATCCCTTTTTTACAAGAAGATATCCTCACTTCTAGTTTTAATCAGGGTATTTCAAATATTCTATTTGAAAGACCCTGTTTCTCTTATGCCAAATTCTTCCCCGTTTTGTCGTTGTTTCGCGTTGAATGCGATTTGGAGTACACCCGGCATTGAAATGTTACAGAAATTGAGAGAAAAAATCGAATAAACTGGCAATTTCATGGCGGATTTTACAGAAAGTTAGCTACCAAATTTGTTGTATATATATAATATATGCTCAATTAATATTTTACGTAATACACAAAATATATAATTTTACAAACATAATCATCAAGTATATATACAAAATGGTTTGGCAAAAAATCTAACGGAATACATGTATATTTTGTTCACATATATTATTTTACATTTTTGCCTGTTACTCGAAATTATGATTGTTCTGCTCGTGTTATGTGAAGTTATCAAACCAAATCAAATTAAGACGTTCGCCAACTCTTTTATGACAATAAAATGATTTATTATATACTTATAAATGAAAAATTGAGAAATATTGATGAAATAACATGCGTATTTTCATTTTCCGTATTTTCACTGTAAAAATTTATTTTTCACTAGTGAAACAAATTTTCCGTATTTTCACTGGTGTCTTGCCGGACTACTTTCTTTTAAATTCATCCAATACACAAATTTTATGGTGGAGATTTTAAATTGTAATGTCAAAAAAAGAAAGAAACTATAAATTTCAAGGAAATTTCGGGGTTTTTATATAAAAATTATGTTTCAATTGTGGATGAAATATATATTTCACTTTACCCCAATTGAAAATTATTTCCATTTATAGAAAATTAATTTTCTGATTTATAGAAAAAAACTTGAATATTCTCTATTTAGTTTAATCATATTTATTGCATTTTTCCTTCTACATCTTTACATGCATAATTATATAACACAAACAATTAAAAAACATTACAGTATTTATATGGATGACGTACAATTGTTTGTAAAAATCCATATACATAAGAATGAAACAAATGAAACGCATTTCCCCTGGGAATTCCTTTTCAAACATTCAGAAATGATAGATTTAAAATGCTTATTCGTTGTAGTATAGAACAGGAATTTCTCTGTGATACAATATGCTAGCTTAGTATAGTGTATACATGAATGGTAAAAAGATATTTTGATGAAACATAACGTTAAAAGACAGCAACTTTATTCAAATTATTTACACACTTACCTTAAGTCATGATACCTTTCCTGAAGGAACGAAATAATTACTGAGCCATGAAAAGTAAACCATTATGCGTTTTTTCTACATACCTGTGTACCTGTGCTCCGTAAAAATGGTATTGCACGGTCGTAAAGACGCGCTAATTGTTAGCGTTACACTAAAGGCGCGTCAATGGAAAAAAATGATTCTTTGCATTTCAAGCTGTCTTTATTTTTTGGTAAGTGATAAATAGAATATTATATTCGTGTAGGTTCTACATTCATACAATATCTTCTATAAAATGTTACAAAGGTGTTTACGTATAACGTTAAACGGACAGTTAAACGTCACAAGCATATACATTGCCTTCACTTTCATTCAAGAAAAAAAAAATACAGGCCAACAGCATTTTTTGTAAACTCACGATCTTTGATTTATGATAATAATAAAATAATAAACAAGACTTGTCTGGAATATGAAGTTTAAATATACACTCAGTGGCACTTAATTATATCCCAACACTTACTTCACCAAGCATACGCCATCAATTTGAGTATACTAAGGAACATTTTTTAGAAACTGATGTGTTATGTTTTACTGACACCAAATAAGATTCTAATATTGAAGATAAAGAATTACAATTATCATGCTTCGTAAAGATAAATCGTGTCGCTCGGGAGGGGTTCTTGTTTACGTTTCATCTTTTCTAAGATCCAAACGCGTTGTCTCCTTTGAAAATATAGTTCCTGATTCTATTTGATAAAAATCAGAATTATTTATTATGTACATTATATAGACCTCCTCACTATATATAGAAATAGAGAAAAAAAAACAGAATCCCTAAAGAAAGCCCAAACAAGGCAAAATTGTAAAATGTTGCAGGCACGGTTCGACTAAGCCTGTTGGAAAGTGCAAGTTACCATCCACGCCCCTAGCAGAATTCAACATTTAAACACAAATCTGGTGGAATTTTGAATTTAGAAACATCCGCAGATGTGTTCATTTGGCGGTTATCACGGAACCTTCAGTGTCATTCCATGAAAAGCGGCGTATGGTCCCCAAGTAAAAGAATGCGAGAGTTGACTTTTGGGACAAATTAAACTCGTGCTTAGAAATGGCTCTGGAACACACACACAAAAAAACTTAATATTAGTAGGAGATGTAAATGAAGATTAGCTCAACATGCAAAATTATAAATTTAAAGATATACTTTTGACAAACAACATGAAAAATATTATTAATAGCCCGACTAGGGTAAACCATACTTCGCAAACTTTTCTCGACCCTATCGCATTAACAAACAATTTTAAAGTTTTTGATTCAGGAGTTTTTGAAATATAAGTGAACATTTGCTTATTTAAAGGTTGTTTTCGATTCAAATAAGCCATTTAAAAGGAAAAATTGGAACTATAAAAATGTAGATTTTGTTCAACTCAGTAATGTAATAAGATATACTGACTGGACCTTTATTAATAATTCAAATATAAATGAAGCTTGCAATACTTTAACATTAAAATTAATGGATTTAGTTAATCAGTGCATCCCGTCTTATTTTGCATTAATTAGGCCAAAAGATAAACCATCAGATTGGACTAAATATAAACAAATTCGAAACAAAGTAAACAATATGAAGAAAAACGCAAAATAGTTATTTTACAATAGTTTAGAATTTTCCTTGCATGATCTTATTAGCTCAAACCCTCGACAATATTGGAAAATCGTTAAAATGTTAGTTAAGAATAATTCAGCTGAAAACGATTCTATACCACCTTTAAGAAATAATAATAACACATTCTCCTTATCAGACTTAGACAAAGCTAATACTTTAAACTCTTTCTTCAGTTCAATCTCTCAGTTGGATGATTCACATACCCAACTTCCAGAATTTAGTTTCAAAACAAACTCAAAATTAGAAGACTTTAATATTTGTGAACAAGAAATAAAAGATGTATTAACAAATTTAGTTATAAATATAGCTTCTGGACCAGACGAAATAAGCCATAAAATGTTGAAAGAAACTTCGGAAACCTTGTTTTTCCGCTTTAACATAGGTTATTTCACTGTTGCTCGGAACAGTCTTGTGGGTTATTGCAATTTAACATAGGTTATTTCACTGTTGCAT